>NC_043713.1:88375399-88381980 GCF_006229205.1 Suricata suricatta
CCTAGACCCTGCTTCCCGGGACCGAACGGAGCCTTCCGGCCGACACGCATGTAACACACCGGCAACGGGAACACGTAGTCGGATGAAGAAAACTCTAATTCTGTAATTGGATGGTGTGTTATAAAGACTAAAGGACGAAAGTATCAACTATAATTATACCTGCTACAATCTGACAATTAATACACGACACACAGAGAGGTAAGCGGGCATCTGGGAGCCTCAGGTGGCTGAGCATCTGACTCTGGATTTCGGCTCCGGTCATGATCGTAGGGTTGTGGGATCGAGCCCCGCGTCAGGCTCCGTGCTGAGGCTTCTCTGTCTCTCCCTCTGCCTCTCCCCTGCTCACATGCTATCTCTAAAAGAAAACAAGGTAAGCCATGACATTGATATAATGTGATAGTAATAAAAAAAGAGGGAATAAAAGGGCAGAGCTGTTACTACCCGTGTGAATTAACTGGTTGGTCTATTAGGTGTTTTATGTAAGCCTCACGGTAATTAGAAAGCAAAAGCCTAGCGGGGATTCACAAGAGAGAAAGAGAAGGGATACCAGTGTGGAGTGGCACCAACCCACAGAGGTGGGGGAGCAGAGAGGAAGGAAAGGAGCCAGGGAACCACAAAGAGCCAGAAAGCAATAAGGGGGCACAGGAAAGCCCTCACCCGTCGGTGATAACTCTAGACGTAAATGCGCTGAATTCTTCAATGAGTAGGCACGGGGGCTGAGTTAAAAACAGACAAGAAACTCTACATGCTACCCCCAAGAGGCTCGCTTCTGCCGTCAGGACACACAGAGGCTCGGAGTGAAGGGAAGGAGGACCTTCCGTGCAAGGGGAAACCCCAGGGGAGCGGGGAGCTCTACTGTCACATGAAATAGACCTGAAGCCAAAACCAGTAAAACACAACAAAACTCGTAGGACGGTAAAGGGGTCAACTCATCGAGAAGACGTAACAACTGTAAATATACGCGCGCTCGTTACTGCAGCGCCCACACGGATTAGGCAAATGCTCACATCTGATGGGGGAAAAAGACAACATGGCAGTAATGGAGACGCTAATAACCCACTTTCAGCCGTGGGTACAGATCATCCAGACAGAAAATCAACACGGAGACACTGGACCTGAGCCATGCATTAGACCAAAGGGACCTAAGAGACAGTCACAGAACGTTCTAGCTACAGCAGCAGAGTGCACATTCTCCTCAAACACACACAGAGCATTCTCCGGGGCAGAGCATATGAAAGGCCGCAAAACAAGTCTTAGCAAATTTAAGACGACTGAAATCATACCAACTCTTCTCCAACCACAGTGTTACAAAACTAGAAACAGTAACAGGAGGGAAGGTAGAATATTTATAAACATATGGAAACCAAACAAAACGTTCCTGAAAAACCAATGGGTCAAATAAGAAATCCAAACAAAAGGGGCACCTGGGTGGCTCAGTCGGTTAAGTGTCCGGACTCTTGATTTCGGCTCAGGTCATGATCTCACGGTTTGTGAGTTCGAGCCCCACTTTAGGCTCTTCACTGACGGCACGGAGCCTGACTGGGATTCTCTTGCGTGTGCAATCTCTCTGTGTCACTCTCTGCCCCTCCCCTGTTCATACTTTATCTCTTAAAATAAACATTAAAAAAATCAAAAAGAAATTTTAAAAATCTTGAAACAATTGAAAATGGATCACAATACACTAAGACCTTCAGGAAGCTGCAAAAGCAGTCCTGGAGAGAAATTTTAGTGATAAATGCATGTATTAAAAAAACAGATCTTGGGGCATCTGGGTGGCTCAGTTAAGCGTCCAACTTTGGCTTAGGTCATGATCTCCAAGCCCCGTGTCAGGCTCTGTGCTGACAGCTCGGGGCCTGGAGCTGCTTCAGATTCTCTGTCTCCCTCTCTCTCTGCACCTCCCTGACTCGTGCTCGGTCTCTCTCTCAAAAATAAATAGAAAATTAAAAAATATATAAAAAATAGATCTCAAATGAGTAGCCTAATTTTATACCTGAAGAAATGAGGCAAAGAAGAAAAAGCTGAGCCAAATTTACCATAAGGAAGGGAACAGCAAAGACTGGAGTGGAGGTAAAAGAAATATCTATCAGAAAAAATACAGAAGATCAATGAAACCAAGAGCTGGTGTTTTGAAAAGATAAACAAAACCGACAAAACTTGATCGAGACTAAGGGAAAAAATACCCAAAATCAGAAAAAAGAAACATGACAATTCCTAGCACAGAAACACCAAGATCTGGGGCACCTGAGGGGTTTGGTCAGTTATGTGTCTGACTTCGGCTCAGGTCATGATCTCACGTTTTGTGAGTTCAAGCTCTGAGTCAGACTCTGTGCTGACAGCGTGGACCCTGGAGCCTGGTTCGGATTCTGTCTCCCTCTCTCTGCCCCTCCCCCATCATACACTCTCTCTCTCCCTCTCTCTCAAAAATAAACTTTAAAAAAAAAAGAAATACAAAGGATAACAAACTACTATGAGCAATTATATGCCAACAAATGGAACAAACCAGAAGAAACAGAAAGTGTGAATAGACCAATAACGAACCAGGAGACCGGGTCAGGAGTCAAAAGCACCCGACAAATGAAGGCCCAGGACAGAAGGCCCGCTGGTTCACGTACCAGTCACTCTGAGAAGAATTCACGCCGATACGCCTCAGACTTTCCCGAACGCTGGAGAGGAGCAGACACGCCCGGGTGTCCTCCCGAGGCCACTGTGACCCGGATCCCAGGGCCAGGTGAGGCGCTACGAAGAAACTGCTGGCCAGTATCCACGACGAATATAAATGCGAAGATTCTCGACAAGATATTCACCAGCTGAATTCCACGTCCCACTGGAACGGTGGTTCATCACCATCACGTGGGACTGGCCCCCGGGCGCAAGGAAGATGGCACACATGCCAAACCCTGCTGCACCGCGTCACCTGGACAGATGAATCACACCTTTCACTAGATTCAGAAACCATTCTGGGGAGAAAACAGCATCCTTTCATGATAAAAACTCTCAGCAGACCGGGTGTAGAAGGAACGTACGCCAGCCCAACACAGCCGTGTGCGACAGCCCGCAGCCGACCGTGAGGGCCGGGCAGGACAAGAACGGCCCCTCGCCCCGCTCCTGCTCCACACAGCCCTGCAAGTGCCAGCCAGGGCGTGCGGACACCCAGATCAGAAAGGAGGCAGATGATGTGATCTTATACAGAGAAAATCCTAAAGACTCCATTAAAAAACTGTTAAAACTAATCAGTGATTCTGTTACATTGCAAGATACAAAAGCAACACATAGGAATCAGCTGCTTTTTCTATACACAAAAAAAGGGAACACTGGTGGGAAAACTCATTCACAATAATGCCAAAACCAATAAAATGTTTGGGAATAAATCTAACCAAAAAAGTGAAAAATCTGCATACTAAAAAGTAGAAGACCTTGATGAAAGAAACTGAAGACACAGACGGAAAGACGTTCCGTGCTCACGGGTCAGAGGAATTAACGTTTAGAATCTCCATACCACCCGAAGCCGTCTACAGAGTCATGATTCCAATGGCACCGGTCACAGAACAAGGCAGGCACAATCCCAAATGTGTGTAGAACCACAAAGGAGCCCGGATGTACAGCTAAGGCGTTAGCGAAGAAGCCGGAGGCATCCTACTTCCTGATCTGAGGCTGTATTAAAATAGAAGCAAACGGTACGACACTGGCCTAAAAACCGACGCAGACGAGTAGGACACAATAGAAAAGCCCAAGACACTAACCCATGCGCACAGGACTACACGGAACTGAAAACTTCTGCACAGTGAAAGGATCAACCAAAATGAAAAGGCACCTACAGGAGAACATGTGCAAACCACCGATCCTGTAAGGAGTTCACACCCCCAAAACTCATGCAAAAAAAAAAAAAAATCACAAAAAGCTAATAATTCACTTTTTAAAAAATGGTCAGAGGAACTGAACAGATATTTTTCCAAAGAAAACATACAAATGGTCAACACGTAGGTACATGAAAAGAGGCCCAACTTTACAAATTATTGAGAAAGTGCACATCAAAACCACAATGAGACACCGCCACACACTTGTTAGAATGGCCGTCAGGCAACAGACAAGTAACAGGTGTTGGGGAGGACGTGGAGAAGGGGGCCCTGGGGCACCGTCGGCGGGAACGTGGAGAACAGTGCGGAGGTTCCCCACAGAGCTAAACATGGAAATACCGCGCGACCCAGCAGTCCTTCTGGGTGTCTGTGTAACGGAAATGAGATCAGGATCCTGATGTTCAACTCATCATCACGCACACTAGGCAGGACACGGGAACAGCGTGAGCGTCCGTGTACAGGAGAAGGGATAAAGGGGGTGTGCTGCGCACGCAATCTTATTCAGCCACGAGTAAGCAGGAAATCCGCTCATCTGAGACGACACGTGCCCAGTGAAACCGATCACGCGGAGAACACCACACACTGCTCGAGCTCGCCCCTGCGGAGTCTGAGAAGGTCCCCCCGAAACAGGGTAGAACGGCGGGGGCCGGGGCTGGGGGGAAGAGGAGACGTCGGTGCAAGGGCACGGTGTCCAGTCACGAGGGCAAGTCCCGGGGGTCTGCTGTGCGGCGCGGGCGGGGACGCAGGCCATCCCTCCCCCACGTGTCACATCATCACCCTGTGCGCCGGGCACTCACAGTGTCCTACGTCAGCAACATCTCAAACCTGGGGGGAAACCAGAACAGCTGTGTGTTTCCTCTAAGAAACTGACACTCGTTAACACCGCAGTAATGTGGATTTATGGTTGCACTCAAGGAGAAATTAAGGGAATAAAAACCCCAAGTCTTTAAATGTGTTGTCCTTAAGCAGAAATATGTCTAGTTTGATTTCCATTTCCTTCTGAATTATCTGAATTTCACTGGGTTGTTAGGAAATACTAATTTCAACAATCCTAGCAAACTTTTTTTTTAATGTTTGCTTATTTTTGAGAGAGAGAGAGAGAGAGAGCGCGAATGAGCGAGCGGGCAGGGAGGAGCAGAGAGAGAAGAGAGAAAATCCCAAGTAGGCCCCACACTTTCACCACAGACCCCGAGCTGAGGTTCGAACTCACGAACTGGGAGATTATGACTGAGCCACCTAGGTACCCCCAGAACATTATATTCTTATATTTTGCATAAAATTTAATATTAATAAAAAAGGTGGCTAGAGTCCAGTCAGTTAAGGGTCCGACTTTGGCTCAGGTCATGATCTTCCTACTGCTGAGTTCCAGCCCCGCGTCGGGCTCTGTGCTGACAGCTCAGAGCCTGGAGCTGCTTCAGATTCTGTGTCTCCCTCTTTCTCTGCCCCTCCCCCGCTCATGCCCTGTCTCTCTCAAAGACTTAAAAAAAAAAATAATTTAATGTTCTGCTGAAAGTTGAGTAAACTCTGGGCAAGTCTGTTTTAAGCAGCTTTGGATGCACATCTCAGTTTTAAGCAGCAGAGCTCTGACGTAAATCACCAGATCTGACAGACGGCAGAGGACGAATGTTTCTTCCCCGACGGAGGGGTCCCTGGGAAGTGCAGGGGTCCCGGCCCGGGTGGGGGGCGGTGTCTGCAGGCCATGTGCTTGGAACACCGGGGAGTTTTACTCAAGTACTGAGGGGACGTGTGGGGCCCAATCCCGGGTCCTAATGGGGTCAGAGCAGCCACCTGGGGTCTCCGTGCAAACCACAGTGCAGCTCCCCCGGCCCCCCAACCGGAGGGAGGCTGTGAGGGCAGTACTGGGCCGGAGGCAGGGGGAGCTGCGCCTCCACCGCCCCCAGTGTCAGCTCCTGGGGCACGAAGCCCACTTGAACCCTGAGGACTGCAGGTCGCTGCCTGCCCGGGGCTCAGTCAGGACCCAGGGGTGTTCTGGGAACCTCTTCACCTGACAACCCTGCCCAGCCCCCCCACCCCCCCGCAGGGACTCAGACAACAAAGCCCACAGGTCATCCTGACCTCCATGCCCCGCTGGTGGCACAGAGCACTGGACACGCTGGGATCCCTTCCTGTGGGGGTGTGGGGGTCCCTCCTTGCCGTGGCCCCAAGGTGCATGGACTGTCCCAGAGCTAAGTGGCTCTGCTCCCAGCAGGGCCTGCAGGCTGGGCTGGGGTCCCTCCTGGGACTGCACTGTGACCTGCCATCTCTGCATCTGCCCACCTGCCCCTCCCAGATGCCATCCCCCAGGACCCCGTCCTCACAGGCGGTGATGCCGAGAGAGGGGGCTGCCCCGTGGCCAGGGCTCCCTGCCTTCCTCCCTCCCCTTCCTCGACCCGTGAGGGAAGGACAGGGGGCCGGGGTGCACCAGGGGTCCTCAATCAGAAACACGCCTTCCTGCCTGACAATCCGACCATCAAACACAACTAACTGCTCAGGGAAGGGGGACTCGTCAGCACAGCCGGAGCCGTCACAGAGGAAGACCCCTCCCGAGGGACCCTGCCGTGGCCTGGGGGCCACACTTCCCCAAGTCCTGCCTCCTCCCAGGGCCTTCCGGGTGGGTCGTCCCCATCAGAGCCCCTCTCCACACACGGGACCGTCCAGCCCCCATCAGGGCTCCTGTCTCAGAGTCCAGGGGTCAGGAGAGCCCCGTCCACCCATGTCTGCGTGAAT
>NC_043713.1:88382080-88386385 GCF_006229205.1 Suricata suricatta
GGCTAGGGACACACCCGTCCCTCCAGGTAGTTCCGCACAGACTGGAGATAGCGATGCCCAGTTACATTGTGAGTTCGGTTGAACGACACAACTTGCCCTCCGTACGGGCCCCATGCGGTGTCCTGAACCCATGGGGTCTGTTGGGGGGATGGGCACGGGACGGGCTTCAGCGCTGCTGATGCTCCCTGAGCCCTGAACACAGACCACCTGGGTGTGAGGGGGCGGTGACCGCAGATGACAGGAGCCACAGGGAGGGAAAAGCACTGAGATGGTCCCTGAGACCCTTGTCCTGCAGCTCCGGCATCTCTGGAAGAGTCTCCGTGTGTGGGAAGGAGCTGTGGGCCGCGGTCCAGGGGCGAGTGTGGTGGAGGCGCGGGCTCCCCGCGTGCAGAGGCCTGGCGTCTGCGCGGTTCTGTGCTGACGCGGAGCTGGCAGAGCGGGCGGGAGTCTCGCAGGGCAGGGGTGGCAGAGGAGTGTGGGAGTGCAGCCTTGGGGAGATGACCAATTCGGTGTGGGAGGGCAGAGGTGAAGTTGGGTTGGAGGTAGGGTTGGTGAACGCGGGGAGACCTGGGGAGGGCGGTGTGCCTGGATTGGGCCCTGTCCCCTCACCTTGCCCTGTCAGCTGTCCCACCTGTCCTTTCCTCAGTTGTAGCCTTTATGATAAAACGGTAATCTAGGGGCACCTGGGCGGCTCAGTCGGTTAAGTGTCCAACTTCAGCTCAGATCATGACCTCACTGCTTATAAGTTCGAGCCCCACGTCGGGCTCTGTGCTGACAGCTCAGAGCCTGGAGTTGCTTCTGATTCTGTGTCTCCCTCTCTCTCTGCCCCTCCCCTGCTCACGCTGTCTCTCTCTCAGAAATAAACATTAATTTAAAAACCACAGTAATCTAGACGTTTGACGTCCGTTCTAGGAGTTGTATTATGTACATTTTATATCTGCTGCCTCAAGGAGCACGGGAGGTGCTGCACTTGCAGACGGTGCGGCTTGTGCTGTAACACGAGTGACCCGCAGTTTTGATGGCTGTCTCAGTTGTGTTCCTTGCATTTTGTGACCAAAACAAGGAGATATTTCTGTTGTGCAGTTAGCCGTCCAGCTATCACAGACGCAGGAATGGAAACTGTTAGGGACACTACTGTTGACAGCCTCCTCTACTCTTCTGTCACCCTGGGTCCTGTTCCCACAACGGACGCAGCGGAAGAAGAGCCGCGGGAGAGGTCTCAGTGACTCTAGACAAGGAACTGGGGACACGTGTACGAGATGTGAGGAATGGTGGTGTCCCTGTAGGGACACGGCTGGAGTCAGCCTCCTCAGCCTCCAAGGCTGTGGTCCCTTCTGTCGGTGGGGACATGGTGTGGCAGCTCCTTCACACCAGCCCTGGTGCCTGATGGGCTGGACCGGTGCTTAAACAGAGGTAATCTGGAATAATCTTCAGGAGTGGAACCTTTTCCAGCCAGTGCTTGACCAGGGAGAAAAAACAAGAAGGCAAAGGAAGGCAAAGGAAACCATTTCCAGAAGTGTGGAATCAGTTTAGCAAGAAGAATCTTACAGAGCGCAGGAGAGGAGGTCAAACGACGTAAAAGCCTTGTGAGGCTGGAGAGGCAGTGGAGCAGGGACAGTGTGCTTTCTGGGCAGATGGCTGGGCTGCGTCAGCGGCTGGTTCTTTGCCAAACTACTTGGAAAACGTACGTCCTGATCGGACGTGGCCACCGCGGCCTGCAGACACATGAGGGAAAGAAAACCGGACAGACGTTTTGAATATGAATAAAAAATACTAGCAAGCTACTCGGGATGCGTCCCTTGCAGGCACAGGCAGACGTGGATGCAGGGCCTCTCCGAGGTCAGAGACGCTGCTCCGTCCCTGTCTGTGGACGCCCAGCAAGCGGCCTGCGAGGCGGGTTCGGGGCAGGAAAAGCTCTGACTGATGCGGCAGGACGCCTCAGCGCCCGCCAGCGCGGTCAGAGGCTTTGGCTCCTGCCCCCTGGGGCATCAGTGCCCCCCAGCTGAAGGGCCTCTCGTCGTGAGTCATGAATACAGGGGCCAGTGGGAGTAGAGGCGGCAGAAGCAGCTAGAAGACAAACAGCAACATCTAGCTTTCACTTGTGTTTTAGGCGGGGATGCGGCGAAGCCCTGAAACAGGACTGCGGCTCCGGGACCCCAGTCTGGGCAGCTTGGCGATGGCAGCTCCGCTCCAGGGAACGGAAGTCTGTTCTGAGAGGCAACTGCTTCTTGTTGGGAGAAGGCAACTACGTTGAATACTAAAATTTTGTTGACTGCAGAAAGGGGAAGCCAGGAACACCCATTTTATACGACTGCAGTGAACATTTTAATGCTCTCATAAAATTTCATAAAACAGCTGTCATGAAAAAGTGGCCTGGAGTGGCCTCAGTGGGGAGGGGCTCCCGGGCAAGGCTGTCTGCTCCTCCCGGGACCCGGACCCCTCCAGCTCAGCTGGCAGCCACAGCTCCGGGGTGCAGGCTCACGTCCGCAGGCCCTTCCCCACCAGGTTCTCTGTGGCCCTCCCGGCGGTCCCCTTTCGATTCCGATTCGGCTTTAGTTGAGTCCCCTGACAGCGTGCGGTGACACGTCAGAATTCATTTCTCCGCCTGACGCGGACGGTCTGATCTTTATTCCTCCGTATCCCCAGGACGCCTGCGGGCATGTCCACGTCTAGATTCATCTGTGATTTAACACAGGGACCTCCCAGCACGGGGGCGCCTTGGTGTCACATGTGCAACAGTGCAGGCCACCTGAGTGTCTCCCTACTTCCTATACTGTGTTTACTCTGATCTGGAGAATCTCCGTTTCCTCTGCTGTGTCCTCACTGCCCGTGGGTGTCTACCTAGTTCCCTGCTGTGTCTGCACTCACCTCCACGTTTACCTGTTCCTCTGCCGTGTCTCTGCTGGGCTGTTGCCCTGGTTCTCCTGGGGTGTTTATACTGACCTGGATGTCTGCGTAGCTCCCTGCTGTGTCTACACGGCCCCAGGACTTCTGCTTACCCAGGTTAGATCGAAGGGAGCAGCAGCGCATCCCTAGCTCCTGTTTTATCTGCAATGACCGAGGTCTCCCTACTTTCATGGTGTGTTTACCATGAACCGGGTTCTGCCTGGCATCCCAGGTGTGTCTACACTGGCGTGGCCTGTATGTCTCCCTAGTCCCCCAGGTGTGTCTCTGCTGACCCGGAGCACCTCCCTGGTCACTCTGCTATGTATTCAGTGACTAGAATGTCTCCGCAGCTCCCTGGTTTCTTGGCTCCACACTGAACAGAGACGTCCTTGGTCACCCGATGGTCCACACGGGACGGCTCCCGGTCTCCCAGGCGTTACCTACACTGTCCTGGCACATCCTCAAGTCTCCCTGGTGTGATGCTCAGACCAGAGGTGTTCCCTTGTTCCTCTCGGTGTGAACACCGACCTCAGATTTCCCTGCAGTTTTCCTTCTAAGTCTGTATGTGTCTCTGCATCTCCTTAGTACTCCTCCTGGGGCTACACTGGCCTGGGCTGTGTCACTGTTTCCGCTCCAGTGTCTGCACCCACCCTGGATATCTCCCTTCCCCTACTTTATTTATACTGACCTGGTGGTCTCCCCACGTCCCCTGCTGAGTCTGCCCTGGGCCCGCAGGGGCTCCCAAGCTGCCTGGGCCTCAGTGGGCTGCATGAGCTCCGCCAAGGTTTGCCAGCAAGCCAGCCCGGAGCCGGTGCTCAGGACCCTGCCGCCCAGCCCAGGGCTGTCCGCCAGGAGCACTGGCTCCAGTGTGGAGGCATCAGGTCAGGGCTCTGTCCCTGCCTGGGAATCTGTTTCAGACAAACTCCTCTGTCAGCCAGTTAACAATTCCCGCCCCTGTGCCCTGGGGCAGGTGCAGCCCTCCTGCCCTCCCCCAGCGGGGCCACTGAGCTCAGGGCTGCCTGGGCCGGAGCCACAGAGCAGGGCCGTGGGGCTGGGAGAGAAGGGCTCTCTCTTCCTCGACCCGAGGACCAGTCCTGTGTCCCAGGAGGGAGCAGTGGTGCCCAACGGCCCGTGACCCAGACGCTGAGCCTGATGGAGGGGAGGGGAGGTGGAGTCAGTGGTCACAGCGAGAGGCCTACCTGAGTCTCAGACGCCTGACCCTGCATCCCAGGCCACAGCCCCCGGGGCTTGGGCCCCTTCCCCAGTCAAGGCCTCTGACAACCCCGTGAGCCTCCCCAGGTGAGGCCCCCTAAGTGTGAACCCCCTAGTTACGGACCCCCAGGTAAGGTTCCCCCAGATTTGGGCTCCCAGGTGGGGCCCCTTGTGAAGCCCCTGCAGGTGAGAACCCCCAGGTAAGGA
>NC_043713.1:88386485-88388644 GCF_006229205.1 Suricata suricatta
GGAAATGTAGTTCAATAATCAAAATTCAATTCCTTTTGGTCCAGACATAAATAATGAAATCTTACATAATTATAATTCGAAGTGCAATGCACTATACAATGACTCTCTCAAACCTGATTTTCTTCCCTTGTAAGTGATTTGTGGGACAGACATAACTGAGAATAAAGAGTATTTACTCTTGGGGCACCTGGGTGGCTCAGTCGGTTAAGCCTCCGACTTTGGCTCAGGTCAGATCTCACGTTCGTGGGTTCAAGCCCCGCTTCGGGCTCTGTGCTGACAGCTAGCTCAGAGCTTGGAGCCTGCTTCCGGTTCCGTGTCTCCTTCTCTCTCTGCCCCTCCCCCTCTCATGCTCTGTCTGTATCCAAAATAAATTAAAAAAACATTAAAAAATTTTTAAAAAAAAGAGTATTTACTCTTATAAAACAAGCAGTATTTTCTATCATGTACGGAAGCTAACGCCCCACTAGCTCTGTCAGAACTCTCTGCTGATGCACACGTAACACAGCCTTACCGCAAACCTAGGGTCACGACACAAGGCAGCCCACTCCGCCCTGAGGACACACGTGCCCTCTGCCAGCTCACAGTGCCCGGGGTTCAGTGCTGGTCCCCACCCGCCCCAGCCAAACGGCCATTAATATTTGATCCCGACTGACGTGCGGCCTGCGCAGCCGAGCCCGGCGACCCTCCGGCGGCAGGAATGGGGACCTCCCGCCTGCCAGGGCTGGGGCGCTCCTGCCCCGCCTCCTCCCGCACCCGCCCCGCGGCCCTGCGGGTGCTCAAACCCGCGGGAAGGTCGGAGGAGGTGACGAGGGGCCACAGTCCGCCAGGCTCGGCGCATTCCCGCCGTTCCCGGGGCGCGACAAGGGCTCTGGGTGCAGCCGGTCACCTGAGTGTGGCTGTGCGCGTGCGCATGTGCGTGCGCGTGCCTGTGTGTCCACGGGGACGCGCCTGCGTCCGCACTTGTTGGCCCGCGCGCACGGGTTCTAAGAGCGCCCGCTGTGTCCGCACAGGCCGGGGGCATCCTGGCCGCCCGGCCTCCCCGCCGGCCCTCGGGGCCCAGCGGCAGGGGGGACACACACAGGACACACGGGGTCCCCGCTCCCAGGGGAGGGTGGGACACCGCTGTCCCTGCCCGCGGCTCCTACATCATCAGGGTCTTACCTGTACGGACAGGAGTGCGGACGGCGGGACTGGGCACACGGCAGCTGCTCCCTGAGTTCACGGCGCACGTGTGACACCCGCGCCTGGGTGACACGCGGCCTGGGACCCAGGGGTCCCGGGCGGGTCTGAGCCCACGCATTTCAACTCGCTCCGGGGTAGGCCGCCCCTGGGCGGCCGCTGGGGACGTCAGGACGCTCCGGGCCCGTCGTGCGCAGAGACTCGGGCTCCGAGGCGTGGGAGGCGCCTCCACGGACCCCACGCTGTGCTCGGTCCCAGCCTGCCCACGGGGAACACCGTCCCCTCAGGCTACGCGGCCTCACAGGCCCCGCGCCTTCTTCCTCCTAGCTCGCTTCCTGCGCAGAGGCTCACGGGAGGCTCCTGATTGGCGGGCGCGGGTCACGTGGGGGCGGGGTGGCTGCGCGGGAGGCCGGGAACGCCGCGTGGTTTCCACCCTGGGCGGTGACTCATGATCAGGGATGAGTCCATGTACGAAGCGGGTGCAGGGAGACTGCGGGCTTCTCCTCGAGTGCAAGATCGGGGACAGGACCTGCGGGTCGCCCTCTGCCCCCACCACGCATGGGCCCCTCCCCGCCCTAGCGCACCAGGCCCTGCCCCACTGTGTTTCTGGAACTTTCTTCCCACAGACCGATCCAGGCCTAGCTCCCCTGCCGCCCCCTCGGAGAGGCTCCCACACGTCCCGTGGAGGCACCTCCACCCCCGCCATTGCAGGACACCACGCCAGGCCCTGAGCGCTGACCACGCTGCACACGGGGTTCACCATGCCCTCCCTCTTCCGACACAAGATCCAAACAGGACAAGTCCTCGCTCATGCAGACGTCAGGCCCCCAGCAGATGCCCAACACGGATGCCCCGGGGCATCTTCCAAACAGACAAGGCCTCCTCCCTGCAGGAACCTGGGGATACACCGACCCAGTCTGCTCGCAGATCTGCAGTGTGGGGGCCACGGAGTGTGCGGCTCCCTCAGCGGGTGGGGATGA
>NC_043713.1:88388744-88389853 GCF_006229205.1 Suricata suricatta
GCTGGACCAACTGAGCCACCCAGGTGCCCCTACAACAGTTTTCTTAACGGTTGTGTGATAACCGGCTGGAGGGTAGTTATGAAGATGAGGGCTCTTTGCTTCCTCTTTGAATGGCTGAGGACTCCTGACTAGTGACTGAACCCACATGCTCCCTGAGACCAGGCAGGAGACCTACCCCTGTGCAATGGCTAGGTGTAGGAGAGTGTGGGGGCGGGCAGTACTGGACCCACCTGAAGGCCATGTAAATTAAAAAACGTTCAGGCTCCGTTGAATCCAAGTAAAGCAGTTTTGAGGGCCAGGCCCAGCACCCCAACAGTTTGCTAAGTGATCGCTGTGTGTGTACAGTGACACCACGGTTTCCAAACCCAGCAACTAGACGTGTGTGGAGGGGACACTCTGTAAACCCGAACACTCACAGATGGCAACGTAGATAACCACCTTAGGTTTGTTTTGAAAACTCAGATTATTATTTTCTTGGTGAAGACCCCGGGCCCCACCCCCAACCCCCCGTAAATCTGTTTCTCTAAACAAGGTCTGTGGAAAGCGTTAGTATTTATAGAGGAAGTCTCACTGTGCCTGGGCGTCCAACGGCTCCCTCCAAGGGGCACTTTTATTATAGCTCCTGGGGGGACCACAGCTCAGGTGGCTCTATGGATGAGAAATTGGATGATGCTGTGTTGGCGCCCGAGCTCAGGAGGGAACCGAGTGATCATTAGAACATTCTGGAGCTCCCCAGGGTGAGCGACTGAACTCAGTGAAGAGCTTCAATCTGCCCCAGGTTCACAGCGCCCAGGGTGCAGGCATCTCTCCAACCTCTCTCCTTGCTGTCCCCTCCTCCCACCAGAGGGAGGGAGCTGGCTCCGCGCTGCAGAGTCCGGACCCACCCCTCCCTGCTCCAGGCCTTTCTGGGGACAAACCAGCAGAAGCATCACTAGCCCCACTGGCTGACTTCAGAGGATGCTGCACTGTCCTCAGGGGCCGTGGTGCTTGCCTCCAATAGCCCAGCTGCCATCACCACCCCTGGCTCCTCCTCCTCCTTTGCCCTTTTTGCTTAAGCAGAGGGCAGTGTGGGCATCAGAATGTTTGTCATCAGTGGCGGAGGCTGGCTC
>NC_043713.1:88389953-88404531 GCF_006229205.1 Suricata suricatta
TTACGTGGTGAGCTCCAAGCTCTGCTCTCAGAGTGCTCCCCAATCAGCTTGTTCTCGGGACATCGGGTCCTCGGTACCTGGTTTCCCGGGGCGTGGCTGGAGGTCCCTAATGTGCCCCCACGTACACGTCAGAGGCAAGTGTCAGGCATGCACAGCTCGCGTCTCTGTGTCCCATTTCTGGGGGCGCCAGCCACCCACCAGCTGCTCTGGGACTGACACCCACGGTCACTCTACGTCCGCCGCTGAGCTCATGCCACGGCATGCTCTCGAGCAGGACCCCGGGATTTCAGACACACGGGGCCCTGGAGTCCCCGCCGTGATTATGGGAAAGTGGAGCCCCTGCACACCTGCTTCCCCTCCCGCTGCCACTATAGGGCGGAGCCTCTCCCCCCCCCACACGGGGGGCGGAGGAGGGGGTTCCACAGGCAGCGTCCACATCACCCAGTGCCTGATGGAAATTCGGAATTCCAGGCCCCTCCCAGAGCTGATGAACCAAAATCTGTTCCAATAAAACCCTGTTTGCTGATGAATCCAGAGAATGAAGCTGGCACATGCCCGGTCCCTCCGTGGTACCTGTAGTGCTTTTTAGATGCCCCCCACACCCCTAAACCTGTGAGGAAGGACGTTGCAGCACAGAAGGGTGGATCTCTCCCTAGGCAGCAGTCCTGGGAAAGTGGGTGGCCCAGGACCCTGCCAGATCAATGTCACAGGTGTGAGCCCTCACAGATGGAGGCACCGGCAGGCAGAGGAGACACAGCCAGCTGTCTGGAGCTGGGCCAGCTCCCCTGGAGGCCTGTCTCTGTGGGAGATGCACCCAGACCTCTGCCTCCAGGAAACGACGCAGCCTCAGCACCACTCCCATTAGCCAGGAGCCCAGGGCAGCCCGACTGTACCAGAATCCAGGCCCTTCCGACGCCTCTTGTTGGGCACAGCTGGTCTTCCTCTGTTAACTGTGTTCTGAGCAATCCGCCAGGAGGAATGAGGCCATCCTGCTGCGTCCGTATGCGTGCAATCCCACCAGTGAGGGCGTGGGCAGACGTGGGGCTGCAGAAATCATCCTGCGTTTGTCTTTCAAGTTAACTCCTGAGCCCCTCGCTGAAGGCGATTTCAGGCAGTAGGACACTGCTCTTTTCCACCTCAATGAATCTACATCAACCAGCAATTCAGCCTTTCTAGCAGCTTCCCTGACTTTCCCATTTAAAGATTTTCAAATCTGGCTCCTATCCTGGCTCTCCATTATCTTTGTTTTCCTCCCCCTCGTTCTGGATTTCCTTTAGGAGAAATGACCATTCTCCCAAGGACACCGCCCAGAGGTGCTGTCCTTCAGGTCGCCATCCCAAGCCGAGAGGTGGGCAGTTGACTCAGCTGTCACTCACTCACTTTACTGTTCGTGAAATGCTCATTTTGAGCATGGATAACTTCAAACCATTTTCAAATCAACCTTTCCTAGCAATGAAGAGCTAGTGATTTGCTCCCACAAAGACACCCACAGACTGTCTAAATCTGGTGTCACTACATTGAGTGGTGACAGATTTGGAGGAAAAGATATATTTAGTCATAAATACCTCTGTGACTTCATTTTTTTAAACTGATGGACTGAGCTGCCTTCCTTTTTCCCTCTCCCACACACTCACCAACTCAACTACCTGCCGAACATGAACTCCCTCTACTCACGCCCATCACCCAGCCAACCCTCCCATGTCTCAGAGAAAGACAGCTTGCACTTAATTATCCACACGCAAGGGACCCAGAGGAGGGAGCTCTGCTCGCAGGCCAGCCAGGGGCCTGGGTGCTGTCCCACAAGGACATAACACTACCTGAGTGTTCGGGTGGTAAATGACAGTAGACACGAGGGACAGAACCTTCTGCAACCCCCAGCACTCCAGATGGGTAGCAGGAATGTTCCAGAATAACAGCTGCAGAACCTGAGCTGAACTTCAGTCCCTAGACGCTGTGTCGGTGCCCAGCGCTCCCCTGCGCTCAGACCCGGGCTGGCGCTCCCTGGGTGCTCACACCTCACGAGGGACGAGGGACGTGATAGAGGGGCCTCACACCCTCTTCTAGACTGAGGCCCCGGAGGCTGGGCTCAGTCAGGTCACTGTCCCCCCTAGAGTGGTCCCCTGTGTGGACCTGCCTGAGCCTTTCCCGGGCCTGGTTCCACTCATCCCCCAACAGCCTGAGGGGGATGAGTGCAGAACGTGTGGGGGGGGTTGGAGAGCTGAGCCCCAGAAAAGCAGAGGGCAAGACCCTCCCCCACCACTTCCAGGGGCCCATTCCATCCTGTCCCCTGACCTGCCAGGCAAGTGAGCGAGGAGCCAAGACAGCCACGGCCTGTGGGCACGGACCACGAGAGGAGCCACAGACACCCCAGGAATGCTCTGCACAAGTGGGAGATGAGCACGGTTCCGCGTGAGCCTGTGCATGCCTTTCTCCACACAGCCCACGGCGGGCCTGGGACCCCACACCCCCTGGGTTACTCTGCAGCGCTAGGCAGGTGGCACCCCGAGTCTTACCTGGGGTGCGCTCGTGCCTGTCTTTACTCATGAATTCCTCCAGCTGACTGGGGTCTCCCCCCACGACCACTGTCATGCTCAGACCGGGAGACAACTGAAAACAGCAACTACTAACCTCAGAACCCGGGGGCTGTGTGTGCGCAGGTGTGAGTCAGAGGTGCCTTTCAGAGACCGCTGTCCTGCCCCCAACCCACCACGATGCCCCACAGTCTCCCCCAGCACAACCTAGAGGAGGGGAGGGGCAGCGCGGTCCCTCCCTGCCCTCTCCCTCCTTCCCTGATGGAGGGGGGGGCCGCCCCCAGGACAGAGGGAGGAGGCACAGTCTGGACACTCACTTCAGCCCTCCAACGCTGTACAACTCCGGAAAACACGTTCCTCGGTCGTTCCACTGCCCGCGTGGGATTCTGGGACCGTCTAGGGGAAACTGAATTCTCAGCTTTGATCCTCCGTGGCTTCCCGCATCCTGTCCCGTTGACCCCTGACCCCTGACCCCCGACTCCCAGGAACAGCCCGGGACCGTCGGGTTCCAGCTCACAGTCCGCACACACCCTGCTCGGCGGCGGAGGGAAACACGCTCGGAGGGGATTGCTGGGATGTCTGGGGCCGAAACAAAGGGAAGACCTGGGAAGTCACACGGGGTCTGGAATTAGAACAGCCCCCTCAAAACAGGGCACAAAGTGTTTTCAAGTCCCCCCCGCGCCCAGGTGACACCCAGTCCCGAGGTTCTCAGTGGAAAAGACGCCAACACAGCCAGGCGGGGCCCCAGTGGAGCGCCGAGCAAACCAGAGGTGCCGAGAGCAGGCAGGAACCCCGAGGTGGGGGCGGCCGCGAGTCCACTTTTGTCTTGGGGAGTGAGCTCCCCAGGGACAGCCTCGTCTCTGGCTGTGCCCTGAAACCGTTCGTGGCGGCCTCTGCCTGCTCCTCCCTCTGCCCCAAGTCAACCCCTGGACCTTCCGGAACATATGACATCCTGTCATTTCACGCGCAGGTGGCCACTCCTCCGGCTGTTCCCGGCGGTGCTGGGGTTGCTGGAAGCCTCGGAGAGGGGTGACTGTGAGGTGGCCGGGGAACACCACGAAGGGCCCTGCCAGCAGAAAGACCCTGGGGGTCCCCAGTCATAACGAGGAACCCTCCGAAAGGACAGACAGGGAGCACTGACCAGGGAGGCCTTCCCAGAGGGGCCTCACCCACCCTCACCTGGCCCCACCCCCTGAAGTGCACCCACCCGCTCTTGTTTGGCCCTGCCTCCTTTCATGGTGGCCTCGAACCCATCATTGAACCTGCCCCCGCTCAAGTCACATGACCGGTCCAGTCCAGTTTCTGCTCCGGAAGGTGCTGCCCGCCCACCCGCCTGTCTCCACCTCGCCCTCAGTCCCCTGCCCCGCCCACCCGCCTGTCCCGGCCCCGCCCACAGCCCTTGCCCCGCCCACAGTCCCCTTCCCATGCTCAGGCCCACTCTGACCCCGGACCTCCTCTGATGCTCTCACCCCCTCCAGTACCAGAGCCTGACTCCCCAGGAAGTCCCCCATCCCAAGTCACCACCACCCATGCGGATTTTCATATGAATTTTAGAATCAGCTCATCTACTTCTGCAAAAAGGCAGTTGGAAGCTTGATCGGCATTGCATTGAATTTGTAGATTGCTTTGCAGACTGTCAGCATCTTAACAATAGTCGATTCCAGAATGACACAGCCTTCTCTCTCTCTGGATAGTAATAGCAAAAGGAATGTTCCACCAGCAGTGATACGGCCTTCACGGATAATAAACAATGGGCCTTTTGGGGGGCCCAGGGCTTCATTTCCAGGAGAGAGTGCTTTATGCAGATGGCTACGCATCTGGCTAGGAAGAATCTGTAAATTAAGGGAAACTTTGGGATTTAAAAGAAACAGGGACTTGATCCACACACACCCCCGCAGTCCCCAATCTTTCCTGTACTTTTCTCTGTAGAGACAATTGATCAGGTCTACAGTGTACTTAAGGGTGCAGAATCCTTTCTGGAAACTAGAAATCTCGAGGGACTGGAGTGCAGAGAGATGATGGGGGTGGGGAGGATTTCCCCGCTCTCCCCGAGCTGGTGGGATGGCTCCTACGGAGATGATAGTATTCAAGGGGCGCTGGCCCATGCGGGCGGAGCACAGGCCCATCAGCTCGTTCTCCAGAACTCAGCACAGACTGAACAGTGTGCCCAGCTCGGTGTCTGTCCCTGCGCTACCGTCCCAGGCCACCCTGCTCATCCCTTCGCCCCAGGAAGGTGGGTCAGGGGACACAGGTACCTGGAGGAGTCCAGACGGAACTCACTTCCGCCTGCAGGACGGGATGCCCGCTTGGAGCAAGGTGGGACAGGAACGCAGCTTCCGCTCTCTCTGCCTCTTCCTCTCTCTCTCTCTCTCTCAAAAATAATCATTAAACAATTTTTAAAAATAATTACACTGAATGTTTGCAGTTGCACTGCCACATTTTGATTTCTCAGCTAGCACCGTGCCTGTGGCTGCATTTGGGACAGCACAGTTAGGCAGAGTAGGAGGAGGCCGCGGAGAGTTTGAGCAGGAAGGCACGGTGTCACGTATGCGGGCAAGGCCCCCAGGCTCCGGGGCTCCGCGTGGGGAGCTGCAGGGGACTGCACAGAGGCGGGAGCCCCTGGACCTCACGCAGGATTCAAAACAAGGCGCAAGAGAACTCCAAGGTAAGATTGTCATTTTAATTGGCTGTGATCTAATTTAATTTTTTAATGTTTATTTATTTTTTAATTTTTTTAATGTTTTATTTATTTCTGATACAGAGAGAGACAGAGCCTGAGAGGGGGAGGAGCAGAGAGAGAGAAGGAAATACAGAATCCGAAGCAGGCTCCAGGCTCTGAGCTAGCTGTCAGCACAGAGCCCGACGCGGGGCTCGAACCCACGAACGTGAGATCTGACCCGAGCCGAAGTCGGAGCTTAACCGACTGAGCCACCCAGGCGCCTCTAGTTTTTATTTTAATTATTCAAATTTGAGAGTGAAATGCTAATTTGTGAATCATTTGTGACAGTAAACAGACCTCCCTGCTGACCTGTAACCACCTGTGACTGATGAGCGGGGCTGGGAGGGATGTCACCAGCCACCCTTTAATCGCATCTGCTGGGAAATAGCTCATTGCTGCGCCTGCAGGAGGCAGACGGAGTGGCGCAGACACCGGAAGGCTCTGCCCACCAAGCTTGGTCTCCAAGGGCCGAGCCACACCCCTCTGACCAACCTGGGAGGACTGGGTGAGCTTTTTCAATAACTGGGTCCTCACAGAGCGGGGTTCACATCCCCACCACTTCCCTGCTGCTGAGCTGGGCGGATGCACTCAAGGCTTTTCAGTGTTGTTGGTATTATACAAATCTTGGCAGGCTAATGAGCTGCGGGGGGTGCTTCTAGGTGGTTTAGTTTTCAAAAGAAGTCAAACAAAATAGGTACATGTTATGCTTGGCCCAAGGCTAACTTTCTAATTAGAATAGACTGCAGGTGGATCATCAAAAAAAGCAAATAAATAGAGCAACAATTATGCGTGTGCACATGCGTTCAGAGAGGAGAGGCAGGAGGGAGGACGAGACCCAGCAGAGTGACTGCCCGCCGGGAAGTGAGCCCTGGGCCGAGGGTGCAGGTCCCGGCAGCAGCGAGGAAGCAGGAAGTGAGCTACTTACACATCCTGCCGTGGCCCTCGGAAGAGCAGTGAGCGGGGGAAAGCTGTCTTGAGTCTTGCAGGAAGCAAGTGTCTGTCTGTCTCAGGAATTCTCTGTCCTGTGTCAGGAGGGAATGTTTTCTTCTCCTCTGTCCTTTCAGGTAAAGATGGCATGGCTCAGTGCATACCTGTGAGATGGCCACCAGGGGAGCGGGGCAGTGACCTGGAAGAAATCTGCCCACACGCGTGGATGATCCCTGACCTCAGCCGAGTGTGCCCTGGGGTGCCAGCGATGAGCCACCCACAGTGTATGTCATATGAGCTTCCTCCGGCAGTGGCCTTCGGCCACTCCTCCCCCAGAGCCCTCTCTGTCCCCCCGGGATCCCCCCAAAAGTTCCCTCACTCACCTGCGACTCCATCCCTGTCCCCCCAGGTGCGGTCTTCCTCAGCAGCTCCGTCCTCGGCAGCTCCCGGGCCCAGGCTGGTCACTGGTCCTGTCCAGGGCGGGTGGGGATGGTACCCCCAGCCCACGGGTGGACACCTGCAGAGACATGGTGGCAGATACAGGATGGAGAGATTTTCTGACTGAAAAGATGCTCCTGAGCTGAAGCCGAGGGAGATACTGCTTCATCCTGGGTGTCCTCAGAGACGGTGCAGATTCTGAGACACAGCACATCCCCAGGCTCACTCAGAAGCCTGCAGGCTGAGGACCCGTGGCGGCGGCGGTAACGTTAATGTGGCCATCAACCAGCTCAGCAAATGCGTGTCTGCCCCTCGGACCCTTACACTGTGCTGGGCGGGGGCACTCAGGGGCTCGGCAAGAGACGCAGGGTGGGCTCGGAATCTGGAGGGTTATAGACAGTCACGATCAACGTGAAGTATAAAACACTAAAGATGAGGTGACACGTATCACAACGCCATCGCCAGCTGGCTGGTAAATTTAGGAAGTTACTGGTTTTGTCAGGACCTGGCTTCCTGAGAGCTGGGGGCAGTCGGGTTGGGAGTGTCCGCTGGACACCTTCACGTTATGCCGTTTCCTCTCGTGATCCCACATCTCCAGGAAGGTAAACCTAAGACTTGTTGTTGTTTCTGGAGCTTTGGGAGAGGGTCCTCTATGCGCAGCATACGCCTCGAGGAAATGAGAAAATCGTGTTAGAACTTAGTTGTGTCAAACAGCAACCATGTGTCTCCGCGTGTGTGTCTCTGTCTCTGTCTCTCTCAGCCACATGCATGCTGTCTTCTGCTTCCTTCTGTGTGCAAATGTTGATATTCTCGACCTCGCCCTGGCTCTTCCCCGTGGGCCCCAGGCACTGACCTCTGTGGACAGTCCCACGCCCGACGTAACGCACAAACATATAACAGGTAACGTCCTTCCCTCTCGGTTCGAGCTCAGCGTCCCCGCTCTAGGCCGGTTACGCGGCGAGGAAAAGGCGTCTGTTGAGAAGGTTGCGATTTCGGGGTTGGGAGACGCCTCTTCCCGGACGGAATGATGTGGCGTCTTACTGTTCCGGGGACACTGAATGATACACAGTAAGTGCGCGGATGAGGCCCTACCGGCACCTGCACGTGCCCCTGCCCCCACAGTTCTACAAGGTGCCTCAATTTTACAAGTGATTGATATTCAGAGAGAAAAAGTTAATTTTCCGTGCCGGTTCCCCCGCTAGGTGGTGGGACCGAGAGTCTCATCCAGGTCTCATTTTGAGTGCCATCTGCCTCCTATGCCAACAGTGACAACAAGCACAGTTATTAAACTTCTGCTTTTAATGGTCTTCCTAGGACACTTGCAAGTTGTTCTTTTCCGTAATGGCATTTCCAAATTGCACTCGAAGGTCTCCTTTATGATTTTTCATCTGCTTTCTTGTGTACATCGATGGCTTGAAGCCCTTTCACATATTTTCGTGAGCTGCAGAGGAGTAAACAGTGTCACCGCCTCTAGTGAGCAGCGTATGTTTCTGTCACAAGGGGAGACAAAGTGTGTGACTCCTGACCTTTGGGAGGAAAGATGAGCAAACACACATGCAGGCACACATACACATACAAACACACCCATGCACACTCACACATACACATATGCACACATACAAATAAAATCCATGCACACACATGTGCACACATACAAAACACACACCGGGCACACATGCGCGCGCGCACACACACACACAAGCACACTCACACAAACACATGCACATTTACGCATACACATTCACACAAACACCCATGCACACTCAGGCACACACATAAATACAAGCATGCACACTCATGCAAACACCCATGTGCTCACACTCACGCACATGCACTCACACATGCACACCCACGCAAGTGCTCCTGCACATTGCATGCCCATGCACATACTTGCACACGTGTACACTCACACAAACACTCAGGCACACTCATACAAACGCACATGCACACACAAACACCCTTGCACACACTCATATACATGCACTCACACACATGCACACTCACACACATGCACACTCACGTGCACTGTCAACTTCGAGGAGTCACCTCAGTATCTTTGGTTCCGCTTCCTTTTGGACACGCATCTGCCTCTCCCCACGTCTCACGCAGCCTGGGCTCGGGCACCGGGTCACATCTTTCCCAGAGGAAAGGAGCCGGCACATTCATGCACGTAGAGCCCGACCTCGCTGCACGCTTCGTCACGGGACCCGAGCGAGTCAGCGCTCCGCTCACGAGAGCAGCTCCGGAAGGGCCGTCGGCTGCTCAGCAGATGACAACAAGACAGTCCCAGTCGGGAGCCTGCTCCCAGCACCACCCACGCTGCCCACAACTCCGTGCCCTTCCCAGCGCTGGCCTGCGCACCCGGAGACGCCTTAACAGCAGCATGCCATCCCTGGGTGTAATATGAGTGAAACAGAAGTTCCAAGTTCTGCCCAGGCCAGATTTGCAGGCCCATGGGGTGGCGACTGCTGAGTTGAGGGCTATGGCACCATCACATCGTCCATCCGTCTGTCCGTCCGTCCATCCGTCTCCCTTAATCCAGCTCCCGTTGTGTGCAAGGAAATAAGAGGGCCAGGACTGAAGGTGTGATACCCAGAGGAGGCCAGTCGGTGCAGGAAGGACAGGTCTGTGGTTCGGTCGTCGCTCAGGAGACGTGCCCTCAGGGTCGTGCGCAGGGGGCGGCCCCATGCTGAATGCTGCCGGCTGCTGAGCCAGCCGGGAAGACAGCCTGTGGGGGTCTCGACTGGCAATTACATGCTTTAATTGGATATGACGCGTGTTATTTCCATCTGAAACTCATTGGCCAGAACCAGCCACGGTCCCCACGGCCCACCCCCACCACAAGGGACCTGGAGCGCTCTCCTTCCTTGTCCGCAGAAGGTGAGAACCAGGCGCACCTGGCGGGCGGCACCACGACGCACGGCAGGCAGCGTGCTCCTGCGCCCCGGCCTCGGCCCCGTGCTTCCCGAGCCCCGCACCTCTCTCAGACTGGGACTCTGGGGCTTGGGGTAGCTTTCTTTGCCAATAGTCTGGCCCTGGGAGCCCTCTCGGTGGGGAATGGGGCCTGACGTTGCTCCTTCTCTGTATCCACATCCTGTAAGGACAGGCATGAGTCCAGATGGACACTCACTGTGACAAGGCTTCAGCAACACCCGGCCCCCAGTGCTGGGCTGTACAAACCCCCGAGATGCACATCAGTGACTTTCCCCCCGGGGGACACGGGTGGCGTCGGGTGACTCGGGGGGACATGTGGGAAGACCTTCCAGCGGCCGCGGCTTCCCCGAGGCAGGCAGCCCATCTGCAGCGAGAGACTTGGATGCGTAAACCCGAAGATTCTACGGGCTTCACCTCTACTCCACGTCCTACCACTGGGTTTCATGTCCTCTGGAGCGCTAGATTGACCTGTGTCACTTACTGTTTCACAAAAGAGGAGGCAGGCTTGTGACTGAATATCATGGGGCCAACTTTCTATCCTAATTCTCTCCATTATTTTGGTGGAGGTCTTTGGTCCTCTCCTGGGGGGAGGGGGTGGCAAAGGAGCCGTTACCTCTAGAACATGTATGTTTTCTCTTGGCTGCCCAGTGGCCTTGGCCCATCTTGTGCAGGATTAGGTTTGTGAAAAGCACGAGCCACCACAGTGAACTCTGTTTAGGGCTAATTATGTTATTTTATTCATAAGACCATTTATTTTCCAGGAGTGTCGTCGGTAGTTCATACCCCTCACCTCTGCACACTGCTGGGGGAAGACCGTGGTCCAGACGGCGTGCCGCCCATCTCACTCGCCTCGAGCCTTGCTTGGCCAAGCCATCTCACACCTCTTGAGACTCAGGGACGTCCTCTGCTCAGTGACATCAAAACACATGCCCGGGGGGGGGGGGGGGGGCGTGATGAGGGTTAGAAAGGGTGTGAGCTGATCCACGTTGGGTAGATTTCCATCTGGCTTCCCCGCGGCTCTGGCCGGAGGGCCATGGCAGCAGCAGAAGCTCAGAGGTCATCAAGGGCCTGTCTTCAGTTACCCTCCCCACGAGCCACAGTCTTCCTTACCTTCTCTCCTTGACCAGAGTTACGGACGCCGGTAGGACGCTTGGGCAACGGCTCTGTTGACTTCATCCCAACACTGTTTAATCTGTTCAGGAACTGGATATTTCATTTTTAAAACCTTGCAAGTCACTGGTCAGGAACACTCACCAGCGTCTTATAAGCTTGCAGCATTCAGACAACGTGTAGAATCTCATGTTCGTCATATTCATGAGAAGGAGCGGAAGCTGTCCCCCCGAAGCCAAGAGTCTAGCAAAGCTGCTGCCGCGAGCAATGTTGGATGGAGATTCTGGACAACACACGGACAAGGAAAACGTGCGCGCCTTGGAAAAAAAGAGACACATGAGTGTATCATTGTCTACATAAAAAACCATTAATATCACAAATCATCAGGACTTAACGGAAAATTCAAGATACAAAAATAAAAGCTGTCTTCATGATCGGCCATAACTAATGAGACCATTAAACAGAAAAAGTAAGTTTTTTATAATAGCAGCGAGGCCTTTAAGGTCAGGGAGTCAGCCTGGCGAACAGGTGAGGTTCGAGAAGGTGCCTGTAAAATATCCCTGACGAAAGGAAGCCGACATTTGCTGTCTTTCTAAACAGAAAGCCTCAAAATTATATCGCTCAACCCCAACACAGTTTCATGGACGTTGACAAATGGATTCCAAGTTCATCTTGAAGAGAAAGTTCAAGAACAGTAAAGACAAGAAAGGAAGAAGAGGAGAAAGCGGTGATTCCCTCCCAGTGTCGCATATACCACAAATATGTCGTATATAAAACAAGTGCGGTGGAAATAAATAGAGCAGAGAGATCAATAGAACGTAAGGAAAAGTCCAGAAACAGAGACATTAGAATACAAGAAATTAATATACAAGAAAGGAGGTATTTTGAATCCATAGGGGATTGATGGCAATAAATGGTACGGAGACACTTGTCTGTTATTGTGGGAAAATAAAATAAAATTAATCTTCAACCTCACATCATTTCCAAAAATAATTTAAGATCGATTTAAGACCTAACTATAAAACAAAACTATAAAATAATTGGACAATTTTATTAGAAAATGTAACCAGGGCACCTGGGGAGCTCAGTCGATTAAGTGTCTGACTTCAGCTCAGATCATGATCTCACAGCTCATGAGTTCGAGCCCCGCATCAGACTCTGTGCTGACAGCTGGGGGCTTGGAGCCTGCTTCAGATTCTGTGTCTCCCTCTCTCTCTCTGCCTCTTCCCCACTCACACTCTGTCTCTGCTTCTCTCTTTCAAAAAGAAATTAAAACTTTAACAAAAGAGAGGGAAAATGTAACCTACAGAGACAAAAGACCTTGAACAAGAAAAAAAATGCAAAAAAGTAAAATAAAAACCACACAGGCTTGACCACTACAAAACTTCACGTTTCTATATGACCGAGATGCAGAAGGAGGTTCCTCACGGGCTAGGAGAACATGCTCATACGGCGAGGGGCCCACGTGGACAACATAAAATCACCCTCAGAGAGCAATCTGAGAAAGATAAGCGACCCAACAGAAATTCAGACGGAAGACACAAACACACAATTCACGGGAAAGAGATCACAGCCAGCCAGCCAACGTCACTCAGTAGCAATGAGGGAAAACAAGTTAAAACAAGGGTTCTCGCCACCTATTTGATTTGCGAAAATGAGGAAGAAGGATAATATCGAGATTTAGCAAAGATGTGTGAAAAAAGGATGCTTATATTCTGTTGGCGAGAGCGGGTAAGCCAGAAGACATCTTGTGGAGAGAGCTGGGCATATCTACTAGAGCAGAAACGGCACACGCCCTGCGGCTCACCCGTCCTGCTTCTCCGAACCGACCCGGAGCAGGGCCCGGACGCGGGCGGCGGGGGCGAGCACTGGGGGATTTGGTGACAGCCTGGAGGGAAAAAATAGAATTGAATGTCGTGATCGGGTTAAGTGACAGCATTTGGGTACAGGATGACGAGCCTACGCCGTCCGGGTTGTCCTGCGGGGCCTGGGCAGCCCTGGGGTTCTGGGTTGACCCTTCTGTGTGTGGAACAGTGTGATCTCGGGGCAGGGGCGTGGAGGAAGCCGCCCACCTCACTGTGACGCCCCGAGGCTGGGTCCAGGTCGGGGAGCCCTTCAAGATGGTGCCTGCCGTGTGGACGGATAGATGGTTGGATCCCAGGAAAGTGCCGTCCTCCCCTGGCGGGCCGCCACCCGAGACGTCAGAGTGTGCGGGGCACTGGCTCCCGTGGACCTGGCATGGGGTGCCCCCCCACCCTTCACTGGGGGTGTGCGGACGTTTGTGGGGATGAGGGCAGAGAGGCCAGGTGTCCAGGCCACGGGGCACCGCGGCCTCGCTCAGCGCGGTCCTGACCCTCCTGTGTCGTCCGCTCCCTGAAGACATGGTTCTCGGCCCGGAAGGCCAGGCGGTCCTCGGCCCTCACACCGGGGCTCGGGGCCTTCACAGGCCCATCCCGGGACTCAGATTCATTCCCCTCAAGCCTGAGGCACAGAGACTGGTGAGGATTCTAGGTTCCTATCTCTGAGCACATTTGAAATTGTAATGCGCAGGCCTGGTGATGCGTTGAATGTGTTTGATATCGACAGGAGAAATGACCCCTTTTCGAAGCCAGCTCTGTGCTTTCATAACATGCGTCAGATCGATGTCTGGAAAACAAACACAGTGGCCAGGCGACTCGGCAATGCATGCGGCGGGGAGCTCACCACAGGAAATGCTGCACAAATTCACTGGGGGAACTTCGCAGTTCTGTCCTCGGGGGTCAACCGTCATGGGACCAAATAGGAACTTCCCGCGGGCCTCAGCAGGTGGCCCCCACAGGGAAGGAACCCAGGGATGTTTGGGCCCCTAAAACCCGGTTACTCAGACTGGGGCCTGCGGACCAGCAGCATCAGCTCCCAGGAACTTGAAATGAAGAGCAGGCCTCCTCCCTCCGCATCTGCCCCTTCAAGGAATTGAGCCCCTCCTGGGATCAGGGCCCGTGGTTGACCAGAACAAAGGCTCACTTCCCAGCCTCCATAGCAGCCTCAGATGGCCACATGACCAGGTCCTGGCCGATGCACCGTGAGCAGAGGTCGTGGGACGGACTTCCGGGTCATGTCCTGAAAGGACGGAGGTGAGCCCTCCCTCCCATTCTTCCGCTCCCCTAGCCACATGAAGCCACTCAGCCTGGGGCCACCACTGTTCATCTCGGCCCAGGAAAACCAAATGGAAGGGGGGTTTTGTAAGCTTAGGAGCAATGTCATTGCTTATCATGTGGTGACCACTTAGCCCCCTGTGCGTGGGATTCTTCAGTTGTGAAATAGGGATCATAGTGATGGTGATGATGGTGATGGTGATGATGATGATGGTAATGATGATGGTGATGGTGGTGATGCTGATGGTGATGATGAAGATAATGATGGTGCTGATGATGGTGGTGATGGTGGTGATGATGGTGGTGATGGTGATGATGATGGTGGTGATGGTAGTGATGATTATGATGGTGGTGATGATGGTGGTGATGGTGATGGTGATGATGATGGTGCTGATGATGGTGGTGATGGTGGTGATGGTGATGGTGGTGATGGTGGTGATGGTGATAGTGGTGATGATGGTGGTGATGATGGTGGTGATGGTGGTGATGGTGATGGTGGTGATGGTGGTGATGGTGGTGATGATGCTGATGATGGTGGTGATGCTGATGATGGTGGTGATGGTGGTGATGGTGATGGTGGTGATGGTGATGATGCTGATGATGGTGGTGATGATGGTGGTGATGGTGGTGATGGTGATGGTGGTGATGATGCTGATGATGGTGGTGATGGTGGTGATGATGGTGGTGATGGTGGTGATGGTGATGATGGTGATATTGGTGGTGGTGATGGTGGTGGTGATGGTGGTGATGGTGCTGCTGCTGGTGATGATGGTGATGATGGTGAT
>NC_043713.1:88404631-88406232 GCF_006229205.1 Suricata suricatta
ATGGTGATGGTGGTGATGGTGGTGATGGTGGTGATGATGCTGATGATGGTGGTGATGCTGATGATGGTGGTGATGGTGGTGATGGTGATGGTGGTGATGGTGATGATGCTGATGATGGTGGTGATGATGGTGGTGATGGTGATGGTAATGATGGTGCTGATGATGGTGGTGGTGATGGTGGTGATGGAGATGATGATGGTGGTGATGGTAGTGATGATTATGATGGTGATGATGATGGTGATGATGGTGATGGTGATGGTGGTGATGGTGCTGCTGCTGGTGATGATGGTGATGATGGTGATATTGGTGGTGGTGATGGTGGTGGTGATGGTGGTGGTGATGGTGGTGGTGCTGATGGTGGTGGTGATTGTAGTGATGATTATGATGGTGGTGATGATGGTGGTGGTGGTGGTGATGGCGATGATGATGGTGGTGGTGATGGTGACGGTAATGATGGTGTTGGTGGTGGTGGTGATGATGGTCACGATGGTGGTGGTGATGATGGTCACGATGGTGGTGGTGATGCTGCTGGTGGTGGTGGTGGTGATGGAGATGATGATGGTGCTGATGGAGATGATGATCGTGACGGGGATGATGAGGCCTCCTGCTAGAGAGGGCAGATGTGATGGGAGCATGTGGAACGTATGGTGTATCTAGTATTACCACCATCATTATCATGAATACCTCACATTCCTGTGACATGGAGCTTTCCCTCACCCAGCAGCCGTCCCTTGTGTCTGGGACACATCTCTATAAGATAGAAGCTTCCCAGCTCCCCCTCAGCAGGAGTCCACCACAGGGGGCATGAGCATCCCCTGGGCAAGGAGCGGGCACTGAGGGTCCCCTGACCCTGCACTGCACGCCTAATGCTCCAGCACCCTGAGAGGTCTCGTCACCAGGGACCCTGATTCCCGCAGTAACACCAGGACCAGTGGTTTTCACATGCACTTGACTGAGGGCAGTCAGGAATCCACCTCAGAAGGCTGGATCTCTTTCTTATGGAGCCACCAATGATGACGACGGCGGGCCCACCTCCAGGGAGTGTCCATGGAGGGGAGGAGGCCGCCTGAGCTGCCACTGCAAGGACACAGGGGCTGGAGTCCCAGGCTGCTATCTACACTGCAGGTAGCTAAGGGGCTTGGGAGAGGTAAGAGCCTGCTAATTATTAGAAAAGGTGGAGCCCCTTTTCTTGTGTTTAGTTGCACTCTCTCATCTTCCATGAATCCCTGTCCCTAACGCCCGCAGTCGTTTGCGGCAGGTTTCCTGGGGGCGTGGGACTGGGTGTGAGACTCCGCAGACCCCGCACGCCCCTCACTTGTCTGGGAAATGCCAGGCAAGCGTCACTGATCTGCCCTTTGCCTTCTCACTTTTCTGTGCTATTTCCACGCTTGGTCTGCAGTTCATCCGGAGGCCCTGAAATTTGCTTTCTCTCCCGCATGTCTGCTCTGCTCCCTCCAGCAACCAGGGGAGATTTCTCTGCTAAATTGAGCTCAGAACAAACCTTTGTAAAACCAGAGACTCAGCAGGAGAAAGAAAGTCTAAATAAAATAATTTTCCTGGCGGAATCGCCGTTTTCACACATCGCTGGGAGGTGGAGGCAG
>NC_043713.1:88406332-88411247 GCF_006229205.1 Suricata suricatta
AAGTGCAGCCCGGGCCCTTCTCCCCAACCCGATGCAGAGCTGGGGCCGGAGCCGAGCTTCCAGCACCTTCTGGACCCAGCCTCTCCTGCCCGTCCCCATCATTTACCTGGTGAGGGTCACAGCGCACTTCCTGTCCAGGAAGGACCGGAGGAGGCGGGGACGGGGCGGGGTCCTGGGGGAGGGAGCGAGTGGGCCCTGCTGTGGACACCGTGGACACCGAGCCCAGAGCGTGGCTGGGAGGATGTGGGTTGCGGCCCACACTGCGGAGGGCGGGGCTGGGGGCGGGGCTAAGGGGGAGAGAGGGACAGCCCCTGGTGGCACCTCTGGTGACCTGAACGCGCCCATGGGCCCCTCGCAGATTCCGTCACTATGTCCATCTGTCCGTCCAGTCCATCCGTCCGCAGGAGGCCCGCAGCGGGGCCCCGCACTGTCGCCTCAGAGAGGGGGCGCTCCCTGTGGCCTTGCTCCCCGCCCCCACGAGACGCCCCGAACCCAGTCACCAAGAACATCTACTCCAGCAAAAACCCTCATTTGTCAGAAAAACAAAAGTTCCCAAAGTTCACATTTGCGATTTATAAACCACGCTTGTGAGACCCCGCACTGGAGTCCAGCAGCGGCACCCTGACCCCCAGCGGCTCTGCAGACCCCCGCCCCTCCCTGCAGGGCCCACGGGAGGAGGGGGGCTCAGCCTCGCGGAATGTGCCCGGTGGAGTGTAGTGAGAAGTTTCTTCCACGAAGAGGTGGGTCCCCCCCTGGCAGGATCCTGTGCCCCTCCTCTGCCCCACTGGTGAGGACATGGAGCCACTAGGGCCCCAGGAGCCCCCCGGGGTGAGGATGAGAGCACAGCCAGTAGGAGGTAGGGGACTGGGGCCCTGGGGACCGGTGCTGTCCCTGCCCATCCTGCAGGTAGTGCCACGTCCCCTGTAGTCGGCCCATGCCTGTTTCTGGTGGTTTCCACCAAGGAAGGAGCCTTGCCCAGCACACCTGGGCCTCATCACTGGGAGGCAAGCCTGCAGGGGTGTGTGCAGACGTGGAGGGGCCCAGGGGCGCTGGGGGAGAGCACGGAACAGGCACAGTTAAGTCCTCTGGTTTCATCAAACGTGGGGAACCGCATCCCTTGACGAGGGTCACTCAGGTGAGGACTCCTCCCTCCCTGGGAAGGGGTCCCCGCACACAGGCTCCTTCTGGATGCTGAGCCTGGAGGTCACGTTCACCAAAGGTGCCCTTGACATAGAGCCTGAAAGGTGCCCAACAAGAGAAGTATCTATACGTGATCAGGGAATTGTCACAGGAAAATCTGTCCAGTTGCAGAAAACTGCGTGTCCCAGAGCAAGGAAGCCGTTAGAGTCTCCATCCTGCTCAGTGGTCATGTGATGCCACCTTCCTGGCCCTGAAGGCCTGTCCTCATGGGACACGTTTCCCCCAGTCTGATGGAGACCCTGCCACGTGATGGAAGAGAGACACGGCCTGGGCCATGTGGCCACAATCCTGATGTGCCCCGCCCCGGAACCCCAGCACATGGACTGGGCGGGCGTCCTCTGGAGGGACCTGCCAGGTAAGGGCTGGGGCGATCTGCGGACAGGAAGGTGTTTGGGGACAGGGAAAAGACACACCTCTGGGAGGAAGGCTTTCCCACTGCCTGTGTCCAGAGATGGAGCCGCTCAAGAGGAGGCCCGATGTCCTTCCCAAGAGAGCCCCTCTCTGGGGCCTGCCTGTGACACCGAGACCGGAGATTATGCCAGAATTGTCCACAGTCCATGGTGAGCTGGCCAACTCGAGGTCCCTGTGCCCAGAAGCCGTGAGGTAAGTGTCACTGGGAGCCCACAGTTAGGGGACAGGTGGGGGCGCCTGTGAAGGGGGTGCGGGTCTCCCAGGACCACAGGGTGGCCCCTGGGGGCTGACATGGCTGGAGGGGATGAGAGAAGATGGGGGAGGCAGAGCCCAGACCCAGGAAGTGACCCGAATGCGGAAAGCCAGGGAACTTGAGGGAAGGAGAGGTCCGCCCCAGAGTCAGAGTGTGAGGTCCGGTGCACACCTGACCCTCTGCATCTGACTTGTGTAGATTTAGCTTCCGCAGCCGGCAGCTCTCACGGGCCCGCGTCCCCCGTGCCCCGACCCTTCCCTGCATTGCCCTGTGGCCTCACACCCACAAACCTGCTCACAAGGGACGGAGGGGGCTCGGCCTCGGTCTCTCTGACCCTGAAGTCAGCCGCGTGCCGCTTCCCTCATGGGGCAGGAAGGAGGCGCTGGGCATGTGTGTCCCTCGGTCTGTGGGGACAAGTGGGCAGGGTTCCTGGAGAGACGACTGATTCCAGGGATGGGGCGGGAAACACAGAAGGGGAGTGCGGAGTGTGGGGGCCGGGGGCAGAGAGTAAGGACGTGTGAATACATGCACATAGGCACACACACACTTGTACACACGCATGCACATGCAGGTGCACACACAAGCACGCACACATGGGCACGTGCATGCACGCGCATGTGTGCACACTTGGACAAACAGCTACTTAAAGAGTCTCCCATGGCCAAAAGGGAACAATTTAAACAGCAAAACAAATAGAATCATGTTGCCTTGTAACTCAAAGTGCGCGATCAACGGCCGTGAATGTACGTGGCACTGGGTGACTAAATATACGGGGTGGGCTAGGGGAAGTTCGCACTTGCGTGACAAACTACGGGAGTCACAGGGATGGGAGGTAGATCACAGGGGACGTAGTTAACTGCCAGTGAGCCGTGTCGGGTACCCTGGGCGGGAAGGCACGTCACCCCTGTAAGCCTGTCGCCGGGTCCCATCACCCGACAACCATCCCACGAATCCCAGCTTTGGGCCGTTCTCCGAAACGCTGACCCGTGGTCCTCAACACCTTCCAGGGCATCAAGGCCCAGGCGCGTCTGGGCACCCTCGCAGCCTAGATCGGCCTGCGGAGGCAGGATGCCAAGCACCCTGTGGTTCCCGGAGGGGATCCTGGGACAGGGGGAGGGAGAGGGGGGACGAGGAAATGGAAGCAAGTATGGACCTTAGTTAGGAATGTGCCGCCGCTGGCTCATCGCCTGTGGCAAACGGGAGGTGTCCATCGTTTCTGCAGCTGTGTTTGGAGGACACGCGAACTGCAATCATGCTGTGACTCCAAGTCCATTCTGAAATAGAAGTTTATTAAAAATTACATGACTATATCCAGGGTGGCTGCTGGGGCTGTGGAGTCCAAAGTGCCAGCCGTGACCTTCACCTTCTCCAGCATGGAGCTGGACGCTGCCCCCCCGCGGGGGAGGCGCGCTCGCCCCGCTATTCTCCGGTGTCAGGTTATGTTTACTTCCTCCCCAAATCCGGTCTCCCGCAGTGGCCAGAAGGAGCAGCACACGGGACCCAGCCAGACAGGCTCCTCTTTGTCCCCCGGCCCCGGAGCACGCGCTCCCCCTCACCAGAGGCGGTCCGGACGCGAGTATGTTTACACCGCTACCTGTGTCCCTACCTGGGCAGCGCTTCTGCGGATGGCAGCACCCACCCGCGCATTTCATATGCACCTCAGGGATCCTTCCGCGGCGCCACGCCCTCCCCCCAGAGAGACGCCCCAGATGTAGGTGGTCCCGTCAACAGAGGCTTGTTTGGCCTTTTGTTACGACAAATAAGCCTACAATGAATGTCCTTGCACCGCCGCCCTTGCACACATTACAGCAGTATTTTTAATGCACGCCTCGGGTGCGCTGAGAATATTGCCCAATAATTTACTTAATGGATCCCTATTTTTAAACATTTAGATTGTCTCCAATTTTTCCACCATTAGAAACAACACTGCTATGATCATAAATCTTGGCACACACCCTGATTACTTCCCTGGGATGAATTTCTAGAAGAAAGTGCTGGGTAAATACATGTCAAGCCTTAAAGCTGCTTCAAGCCCACTTTGCAAGGGCCGCCCTGCCTGGTAGCGCAGGTTGCACATTGCTCAAGATGCCTGGGAGAAGGCTGAGGAGGAGCCCATGGTCCACTGGGCAGGTCTCTAGGTGTCCCCTGGAGCAGGTGGATTTTCTAGTCTGCACGAAGGTGCTGTAGGTGCTAGCAGGGACCAGGCTGGATTGTCAGAGGCAGAGTCTGAGGTCACAGGACCCCCCCCCCCCCCCCCAGACAAACCATCCACCTCCAAGGAGCCAGAGGGCAGAGTCCGCTCCAAGGACGTCTAGTCTCCTCAGGTGACTCTGTGTCACCTGTGACACAGGATGAGAGGCAGCATGATCTCTCCATCACCACCCCTGGGCCTGTCCACCACCAGCAGGAACGGGGTCCCCCACTGGTCACCAACTGACCGAAGTCCGTTCGGTCCTGAGGGTTTGCCCAGGTTTGCCCATAAATTAGCCAGCGTGGCCCATCCCTGTTCCGTGGCCCCGGAGCCTGTGGACCCCAGTGGGGAGGGTGGGGCCCCAGACAGCCAACGGGGTGGTGGGGACAGAGGAGAAAGTCCCTATACCAGATGAGGGGGGGCTGAAGGGACCGGGAGGGCGCTCCCACCAGCCAGGCCCTGGGGCCCCCACCCTGGTGGCACCCAGCATGGGGCGGGAAACAGTCTCATCGGACACTGTCCCCCCAACTCTCTGGTCCCCCTGGGTTGGAGAGCAGCCCTGACCCCAGAGGTCAGGCTGGGGCTCAGGCAGAGAGAGGCCCCCCGCCAGCTGGCCTAAGACTGCCACTTCCTCCCCAGGTCCTCACACTTACCCTTTACCTTTACCATAAGGCCACAGCCTCGCCCCGGTTGAGAAAGAAGGTCAAGGTCGCAGCAGACCAACAGAGCAGACCCTGCTGGATGGAGACCGGCTCTGGGCAGTTCTAGGACAGCTCCGGATAGAAGGTCAGCCCAGCCCAGCTGGAAAGGCGATGTGGAGGCCCCTGGAGCCACGAGGAGGGAGGTGGGGAGGTGGGGGG
>NC_043713.1:88411347-88430141 GCF_006229205.1 Suricata suricatta
TTTTGAGATGATGGGCTTTTAATGATCACCTTTGGCCCCGTCGGCTGGTGACTGAATCTGAGAGAGAGAGAGAGAGACAGAGAGAGAGAAAGACAGAGAGAGAAAGAGAGAGACAGAGACAGAGACAGGGAGACAGAGAGAGACGATGGGGGAGAGAGAAAGACACAGAGTCAGACACAGATGGAGACACAGAGACTGGGAGACAGAGACAGACACAGGAAGAGAGCGCTGGGGTGAAAGAGAGACAGAGACACAGATGGAGACGGAGACAGACCAGGAAGAGGAAACAGCACGAGGAGTGTCTTCGGAGGCACGGGGGGGGGGGGGGGCACCTGGCAGGACCCCCGCCCGCTGGTCCGGGGAGGTGGGGTCTTGCACGTTTGTATTTCCTTCCTCTGGGCAGAGACGGGAACGAAGCGGAGAGAAGGGGGGAGGGAGGGAGGGGAAGGGGCAGGAGTCCGCTCTATGACAGGGAGCCCTTGGACCAACTGAGGGTGTCTGACCACCGAGAGGCCAGAGTGAGAAGAGGTGGGGGGGGCTGGGGATGCAGTCTGATGCCCCCCACCCTCACCGGCCTCCCCAGCTTCATCCTGGTGGCTACAGCATGTAAGACCTGAAATGCCTCCAGCAGCTGGTAAGTGTCCTGAACCTGTGATAAAGGGAAACAAAGGCAAAGAAAGGCCACCGAGGAGTTTGGAACAGGCAGAGTGACCTCCCGCGAGGAGCTTGGTGGCCTCCATGATGACACTCCGCTGGGGGCAATCTTAGCCCGACCCTCAGGATCCTGTAAAGTCTCCTTTAACGTATAAAATTCCTTTGGAGGGGCGTCTGGGTGGCTCAGTCAGTTGAGCGTCCGGCTTCGGCTCAGGTCATGATCTCATAGTTCGTGGGTTTGAGCCCCGCATCAGGCTCTGTGCTGACAGCTAGCTCAGAGCCTGGAGCCTGTCTTCAGATTCTGTGTCTCCCTCTCTCTCTGACCCTCCCCTGTTCATGCTGTCTCTCTCTCTCTCTCAAAAATAAAAAAATAAAATTAAAAAATATTTTTAAAAAAATTCCTTTGGAAACTTCCTTTATCGCCACCTCCCCACCCCCACGAGACGTACACTGGTCGTCATCCTCCAAGCACATGGCCCCCCACCGTACATGGGAAGGTTTTACTAGACAGTAAGTGATAAATGACCTTTCCTAACAGCAAGTCCCGAAAGGTCCTGGAAACCTTGCTTCCAAATTCCTCAGGGGCGCCTGGGGAGCTCAGTTGGCTAAGTGTCCGACTTTGGCTCAGGTCACAAACTCACAGTTCGTGGGTTTGAGCCCCACGCTGGGCTCTGTGCTGACAGTTCAGAGCCTGGATCCTGCTTCAGATTCTGTGTCTCCCTCTCTCTCTGCCCTTCCCCTACTTGAGCTCGTGTGTTGTTTCTCTCTCAAAAATAAATGTTAAAAATTTTCTCAAATTCCTTAGAGATTTACACCGCCCCTAACCGCCGCAACCTGAAGTAGCCGGTCTGTCATCCATCACAACCCCAGCGCGGCTCTTCCCGCCGAGGGTCCTGTCCCTGGGGCTTTAATAAAAACCAAAGAGGTCTATGGGGCGCCTGGGTGGCTCAGTCGGTTGAGCGGTTGAGCGGCCGGCTTCAGCTCAGGTCAGATCTCACGTTTGTGGGTTCGAGCCCCGCATCAGGCTCTGTGCTGACAGCTAGCTCAGAGCCTCGAGCCTGCTTCCGGTTCTGTGTCTCCTTTTCTCTCTGACCCTCCCCCTCTCATGCTTTGTCTCTCTCTGTATCAAAAATAAATAAAACATTAAAAAAAACAAACAAAAAAAAGACGTCTCAGGAATTCCTCCTTGGCCATCAGCCCCCCACCACTCCAAAACCCCATCACCTGGACCTCTCCTACGCACCACCCCCATGGGCCCCTCAGGACCAGTGTCTAAGTGGTAAGGCCTGGCAATGCTGAGTGCGGGGGCGGGGGGGGGCAACGCTGAGTGGGGGGGACAGCTCTCTGCTTCCCAGCAGAACAGGAACTCCATGCCAGATCATGGCCCAAAGGTCCAGGCATTCCTATTCTTCAAGAGAAGTTTCCAAATAGTTAAACATTGCTTCAGATTAAAAACAAAAAAAAAAAAAACCCCTCTATGGACTTTGACCTATCCCAGAATAAATACAGAATTCAGGGAGAGAATTTGCAAGTAGACGTCTCTACTCCAAAATCCTCCTATATCCACGCCCACAAAATTCTGCAAACCTACCTCAAAGGTTTCTCAGGAACCCCGAATCCACTAACTGTCTTTTAATTTACCCATGGGGTCCCTGGGCATTCTGGGCGGGCTGCGTGGGGCCCGGGCACCGGAGGCGGTGGCCGAGGAGTGCTCCGGTGGGTTTTGTTCCAGTAAGAGCCCCCCCCCCCCCCCCCGCTCGGATGACCCAAGCGCAGGGCCCGCAGAGAGGAGGCCAGAGCCACGCCGGTCCAGGAGAGAGGGTTTACTAAGCACGCAGAGGAACCGCGATCCAGGGGAGGCTCAACTCTGCGGGAACAAAACGTTTCCAGGCACTAGAACCACCACCCATCAGCCGTCATTTATATGCTAATCAGCCTCTTGCTTCTAAGAGTCAGAGCCTTGCCAGAATCCCCTCTCTCCCGCCTTTCGGTGTCTGGTTGCTGTACTTGAACCTGCAAGCCCTAGGCAGTCGGAATGTCCAGATTCAGCCCACCCCCCGCCGCGTCTGCGAGCTGGCCTGGGCCGTCACACACCTGCCTCTCCATCCCAGAGGCGAAGGACAGTGGTCCCCAGAAACCTCAGCCCATGGCGGGGGGTGGGGGGGTGGGCTCTCCGAGGACAGCGCCCCAGGACAGCGAGAAGGGGCGGGGCTCAGGCCTTCCCTTCTTCTGAGAAGCGGCCTCGGAGCCCCAGGGTCTCTCTGCTGAAGTTCCCGCTTTGAAACGTGTTCAAAAACGCCACTGAAAAGCTTTCAGAACCGAGGCAGCGAGAGGAGAGGCTGGCCTAAGGCAATGCTGCTATATTTGGCCTGCTTTTCTGAACTTACAAAAGGGGGGGGATGGGGATCTCCTAAAACCCAGACTTTCAGCTTCCCCTCCCCCCAGCCCCTGGGCGGGGCCCCTGCAGGGCCCAGGAAGGTCTTCCAGCCCCAAGGCCTCCGCTTCCAGCATCCCGGGGGGCCCCGTGTGCCTCACTGGCCCGGCCCCTGTAGGCACCTGAGTTTAATACTCCTGATTTAGAGGAAAAGACAATTTGGGGGACTCTTAAAACAATCAGGCTGTTTCAGGAAGATGTAAGGACAGGGGGCCCGTCCGCAAAGCACCTGCTCCTTGTGGAAAGAAATCACTCAGACCGATGATTGGGCTCGGCCAAAGAAAGCGTTTTACTGCTTTATTTCTGTCCCTGACTTGGAGGAGAGTCTTGGGTGTAGTGCAGGCTCGCCTGAGGACGCCCTTGGACAAGGGCGGTGTGCGGCGCCATGGCCGCCTGGTCCTTTCCGGGCTCCTTGAGAGGAGAGGCTGTAACTTGGCAACGGAAGGAGCGCGGAGCTCTCACACCTGGTTCACACGTCGCCAGCGAGTCCCCACACACTGAGGTGGTCACATGTGCCTCTAAGTCAAACTCCCAGCATCATCCGAGGCCAGACGCTGTGTGCAGGGGCGCTGCCCACAGAGCGGGCACCAAATAATGCCCACCAGCGCCGCCCCGCCCCCACCCTTGGTCTCACCCCATCCCAGGTCCTGGTTTCTAATCTCGACACTCAGCTGGGCTTCCGCAGCTCAGAGAAGACCGCGTCGGCCACCCTGATCAACAGCAGGGTGCCCTGGGTGTGGGTCCTACTCTCACTGGGAAATGCCCGAGGAGAAAACGACCTGATGCAGATTGGCACGCCCTGGGGGGTGGCCCAGAGGCATCCACCCATGTCAACTCGTCAACTGCACGCCAGGTAACTCCCAGTGTCTGCCTGCGTCCCAGGAGGCTTGTGTGAGCTGGGTCACAGCCCCCACTCTCTGCTGTAGCCCCTGCAGGAAACTGCTCAGTGGAGCCGATAAATACACGGCGGTGGTGTTACCACAGCTGGATATGATTCAGCAACGGGGACGGGCCCACGGGGAGAGCACAGCGTGTTACGGCCGACTTGCAAACACGATGGCGAAAGGGACACCAGGCCCAGAAGACCGCAAGCCAGACAATTCGACTCACCTAGAGTAGAAAGACAGACAAAACATATCCACCGGGATAAAATCAGAGTAATAGTCAACGTTAAGTAGAAAAAAAAATCAGTATATCATGATATATGGAAAATGTTGTAATTTTTTAATGTTTTTATTTATTTAGTGTTTGTTTTTGAGAGAGAGAGAGAGCGAGAGAGAGCACAAGCAGGGGAGGGACAGAGAGAGAGAGAGAGAAAGACGATTCTGCAGGCTCCGAGCTGACTAACGGTGAGATCATCACCTGGGCTGAAATCAAGAGTCAGATGCCCAACCAACCGAGCCACCCAGGCGCCCCAAAATAACATAATTTTTAAATGAAAAAAGATTTTAACAGACACTTCACCTGAGACTGTACCTGAACGGCCAGTAAGCACATGAACAGGTGCTCGGCGTTAGGCACGTGGAAACCACAGCGAGCCGCCCGCACTGCACCGGCCGGACCCAGCAGGACCCAGCAGGACCGCGTGCCGGGGGCTGTGGGGTGGGAACTGGCACAGCCGTTTGGAGAACAGTTTGGCAGTTCCTCAAAAAGTTAAATGCAGTCACCAGACGCACGGACTTCCTAGGGCCCCTGTTAAACGACCACCGACTCTGTGGCTCCAAGCAACACGAATTTATTTCCTTGTAGCTCGGAGGCCGGAAGCCCGAAAGGGCTAACAGCCAGGTGTGGGCAGTGTTGGTTCCACTGGGGCCTCAGGAGGACAATCCTTTCTTGCCTGTCACTTTCCAGAGGTCTCCACGCCACCCCAGTCTGCTGCCAGATGCCCACGCCCAGCCCCCTCTCAGGACACCGAGCCCGCCCGGATCATCCAGGGTAACCTCGAAGTCCCTTCGGCCAGATGAGGCCGCGCTCGAGGCTTGCCTGACAGGGAAGATGCAGGCGGCATTCAAGGCCCTGGAAAATACGGGGCCGCTGCGACCAGGCAGGTCTGACCCCAGATGCATCTTCATGGCTCAACAGAGATGATACTTCATGAATCATCCTCCAGAGTTCAACTGGAATGTAACACCAAACAGTGAGTGCAAGGATGTCGGGGAACAAATAAGCGAGGAGTAAAATACAGTCTTGCGTTTTTATGTTTTTAAGTGTATTTCCTCATTTTGAGAGTGAGGTGGGGGGAGCAGAAAAAGAGAAAATCCCGGGCAGGCGCCACACTGTCAGCACAGAGCCTGATGTAGGGGTCGAACTCACGAACTGTGAGATCACGTCCTGAGCTGAAATCCAGCCGGACATTTCATCGACGGAGCCACCCAGGCGCTCCCAGAGTCTCATATTTTTGCACAGTGACTCCGTGCAGTTGGTGAGTGAAGGTGACCAAAGCCTGGGGCAGAACACAATTGAGCCGCACCCACCCCACAAGCCCCCTGCCCTGTCCAGCGACCGGCTCAGAAAGGCCCCGTTTCACGCTTGCACCAGCCTGCGCCAGCCGGTGGGAAAGAATGCGCTTCCCCACAATGGTTCGGAGCCTCTCACTGGGAAAACTATGTTTCAAAGAAAGGCGAGGGCCTAGGTGAAGGGGTGCGTCACGTCTGAAGCCGGCCAGGAATGGGGGGGCGCGGGACACTGCTGCTTCTTTTGCGGTTTTATCTTTGTGGTTGCTTGTGGACTCAGCACACAGTACTGGTGGAGAGAGGACCCAGCAAACAGTACTGGTGGAGAGAAAGGAAAACTAAGAGCTGTTTGTTTGGCGCTTGGGGTGTTGTTATTACTCTTGTGTAGAAAGAGAGCTTCTTCTTCCTGAGCTTTCAAAGTTTCTGGAAATAACATAAGGGGAGAAGCCTGGGGAGGAAGACGAGGACTGATCACGAAGGGCTAAGCGCCCGAGAGGCCTTCTGTCTACAACAGACATCACCAGCTGATGCGCGTGCGGGCATTACTGGCACCACCCCATTTCCGCTTCAGACCAGGCTGTTGCAATGCCGGCCTGAAGGAGGCCAGCCTGGGGCACGCGGCGACCAGGACCCTCTCTGCCACACGTCAGGGGCGTAGGCGCAGAGGCGGGTGGCCGGCCCGTGTCCACGGCTGTCCTCCTGAGGACCCCTCCCTGTTCAACATTCCAACTGAACAGACTTTTTATTTTTTTAATGTTTATTTTTGAGAGAGAGCGCGCTCGTGCAGGTGGGGGAGGGGCAGAGAGAAGGAGACACAGAATCCGAGGCAGCTCCAGGCTCTGAGCGGTCAGCACAGGACCCGATGCGGGGCTCGAACCCACAAAATGGGAGATTATGACCTGAGCCGAAGACAGACGCTGAACCGACTGAGCCAGCCTGGCGCCCCCTGAACAGGCTTTTTAGATGTGTGTCTCCCAGCTCTGAGCCTCAGAGGCAGAGGGGCCCAGAAGCCATGGCAGGACCGCCGCCTGGGCCGGGAGGGGCGCAGGCCCGGGGCAGGACGACAGACCAGCAGACATCTCTGTGAGACTCAGTTCAAGTAGCATCTTCTCTTTTTTTTTTTTATGGGTTTTTTTTTTTTTTTTTGAGACAGAGACAATGCGAGCAAGGGAGGGTCAGAGAGAGAGGGAGACAGAATCTGAAGCAGCTCCAGGCTCCGAGCTGTCAGCACAGAGCCCGACGCGGGGCTGGAACCCACGAACCGTGAGATCATGCCCTGAGCCGAAGCCGGACGCTGAGCCACCCAGGCACCCCTTAAGTAGCATTTTCTTGAGGAAGAAGCTGTTAAGAAACAAAATTCAGGGGCGCCTGGGGGGCTCAGTCGGTTAAGCATCTGGCTTCGGCTCAGGTCATGATGTCACGGTTCGTGGGTTCGAGCCCCGCGTTGGGCTCTGTGCTGACAGCTCAGAGCCGAGCCTGGAACTGCTTCAGATTCTGTGTCTCCCTCTCTCTCTGACCCTCCCCTGCTCACGCTGTCTCTGTCTCTCAGAGATAAGTAAAAAAAAGTTCAAAAAGTTAAACCGACCGAATTTTAAAGATCCTTCTGTCTTCACTCAACAGTTCAGCATGGGGAGCGTCCGTCCAGCAGCCGGGCCAGTGCTCCGAGGGGCCAGACAGACGGCACACAGGGCAGGAACAAGGCAGTCACCCGGGTCATCACACCACTACTTTCCTCAGGGGACGGCAGGGGTCCACAGTCAGATCTCGTCACGGGTGCCCGCCGGGCGACTCCTGATGGCCTGGCTGGGATGCCATCACTGGTGACACCAGGCTCAGCACATGGGACCTACCTGAGGCCTGTCGCCTTCTTTCTCGCGGTGCCTTGTGAGGACTAAGTGGGCAACACGCGTGTGTGCCCACGGCCATTGCTGTGCTTTTTCGGGGTCACAGAGCTCCGCCTGGTCCCAGCCAATGGCGCACCACACTGGAGGCGGGGTGGGGTGGGGAGCTGGCTCTCGGAGGCCCTCCCTCAGTCCCAGCCTCCGGCTCTGGGTCACCACCCAGGCCGTGGTGGCGCCACCGCGGACCCGTCCCTCCGGCTCCGGGGCTGCCGTGCCTCATTGGGGCGGCTCTTCATAGGCTTGAATATTGATTCTGGTCACTGCCAACCCCTCTGTGTTCCTGACGGAACCCTGACTGACAGTGCCCGGTAACACCAGCTATTTTTTTTTAATTTTTTATTTATTTTTCCATACAGAGTCAGAGCATGAGAGGGGGAGGGGCAGAGAGAGAAGGAGACATAGAACCAGAAGCAGGCTCCAGGCTCTGAGCTAGCTGTCAGCACAGAGCCCGACGCGGGGCTCGAACCCACGAACGTGAGATCTGACCTGAGCCGAAGTCGGAGGCTTAACTTTCAGATTCCCAGGTTAAGCGCCTTTGCAGTAATTCTGTGTTTACGAGTCTTCCCTACCCGCCCCGCCCCCGTTGCCCTGGGAGGGCCTCACTCAGTGGTGGCGACGGGAAAACTGTCGTGTCACAGCAGGACCGGACATGGGGACACGAGGTGCTCGTGGGTTCTGCCTCAGATCAGAGGCGCTCACGGTACGAGGGGAGAAAGGCCGGAAGAACACGCTAGGGTTGGGAAGAAGCAAAGTGGGCTTTGTTTACAGACCAAACGATCGTCTAAGTCAGAAATCGAAACCACTCTACGAGTAAATCACGAAAAATAATGAAAATGAGCAAGGCAGCCGAACAGAAGACCGGTTTTTAAAACTGCACCCCTGGCAACAAACACTTTGCAAGTGGGGGCAGTAACAGCATGGAGGAGAGAAGTCGTTAGGAACAAATCTAACACGCGGAAGATCTCTATGGAGAAAATGAAAAACTTTTGAGAGACTTTTTGAAAGATTTCTGCCTGGCCAACTGGAGGAGCAAACACGCAGAGGCCTCAACTCTCCGCAGGATCCCAGCGCAACCGTGGAGGCTTCTGGGAAGAGCTGGGGAAGCTGACTCGAAGATGCATTTGGAAATGCAAAGAAGCAACTTAGAGATTTTCTCTTCATGTTTTCACGCCGGTTAGGAGGCCCCAAACTGATTTCAGGAGCAGCAGTGGACTGCACTGTGACCCATGGGGCTCGTTCAACACCTGTGCCCCCGCCCTGGCACACACACTCCAGAGCTTTCATATGAACACACACTCGGGGCCAAACGGATTCCTGGAGCAGGAGGCCCTAAGATCTCCAGCAGTCTTCTGTCCTGTCCCCATTTTTTAGAGAAGAGAGGCTCCGAAAGAGAATAGGACTAACTCAAGATTCCACTGGAACTGAAATTAGAGTGAGGAATGCAATCCAGACCTTCGAAATCCCATGCCCGGGTGAGGAAGCCATCTGCACAGCGTTTGACAGCTCTTCCAGAATCCTCGAGGTCAAAGCAATGGAGTTTGGCCAGGCGCGTTGGCCCTAACCCTGCTCTCTGAACCCAAGGGAAAGCTCAAAGCAAGCCCAGCATCCCAGGGTCCCAGCACGCAGCTGGACCAACCAGGTGGGACTTACCAAGTAAATGAGAGTCGTGGTGAGTCCCTCTTAGTGGCAGCAGGGCACGCTGCGGAGCCTGATAGGATGATGGCTCGGTCACGCTCATTCTGCTGTACGTGGGGTGCTATCCCAAGCCCTGGGGATGCTCACGTGAACCCACAAAACCCTAGCTTTCCTGAAGCTGATCGGGGAGAGGATGGGTGCTAATACAGGAGGTATTGTGAGGTGGCGGGCAGTGCCCCAAAGGCAGATCAGCAGGACTGAGCAAGCGGGATACTCTAGTGTGGATGCCTACAGCCTGGCTGAGAAAAGGACAGAATTAAGACCTGGACTGGGAACCTGTCACATAAAAAGCAAAAAAAGTGAAACACCCCAAAAAATCACAAGAACAAAGGCCCTGTGGTGGGAACTCCTTGTGGTTGAATTTTTAAAACCCTATGAAGATTCATACACGCTTTGTCAACCTTAGGAGCAGAAAGACTTGTCACTGGATCATGCAAAAGAGATGTGGGTGCAAGAGGAGAACATCCCCGTCACTGCCAGGGTCAGTCCCTGCGCAGAGAGGGCTCTGGGCCCCAAGGCTGCGCTTCTGGACGCCAGCCGCTCGACAGACCAGGGTGCACTAGAAGGAGCCGCTCTCTTAATGACAACACAGGTGGGGAAACCGAGGCCCCAGAAGAACCTAGTCGGCTGTCACCCCGCATCCAGGCAACTGGTCTCCGAGAAGTGAGCCCCGGCCCCCTCCACCAACCCCGACCACTTTTCTCCCACAAGAGTCCACGGAGTCCGGTTACTGCGAAGGGCGTCACGGCTTACTGAGCCCTGTGCTATCCGCCAAGGACAAGTTCCGAAGTAGGCGGCATGAGGGTGGTGATCCCCAGGACCGAGAAGTTACCAGAGCCTCAGAGAGGTGAAGCGATCGCCCTAGACAGGACCTAGTCTGGGCCCTTCTTCAGACCTCCGCCTGGCCCCCAGCCCCGGGCCCCGAGCTCCCAGGCTCCCCAGCTCCCCGCCCCCAGGCCCTTGAACCCCGAGCTCCACGCACCCCCTCCCCAGGCTCTGGGCCCCAAGCTCCCCTGACCCCAGCCCTTTGCCGGAAGAGCTCCCCAGTCCCCGAACTCCCCGGCTCCCGACCCCCCAGTCCCTGCCGGGGTAGCCTATGCAGGGAGACCTCGCACGGGCGCAGGGAGGAGCCGCCCGCCCCACCGAGCCGCGCACTCGACCAGCGCTGCGCAGCACCCGCCCTCCTTCCGCCCAGCGCCAGCCGGCCTGATGGAGGTAGCGCGCAATCCGGCACCGCGCTTTCGCCACTGCTCTGGTCAACTGTCTGAGAAAACTAACACTAAATGTGCGCTGTCCTCTGATCACATCAGATCCCACCGTGGCGACGCCTCCGAATGCAAAAGGCTAAAGCCAAAATACTTTCTAGCGGTTCAAACGGCGCCGAGGAGTAGCGAATCTGCCGAATCGTCTCGCCGGAAGTAGGTCTGCCCCTCGCCGGAAGTTGCGCTTCCTCCATTTTGTTGCCCGCTATGGCGGCGGTGTCGAGTTTGGGGCCAGGATGCGGCGCTTTTGACTGAGGGGGTAGGCCAGGCGGAGGCATTGGGGACATCCGCGCGGCGCAGAAGAGGACGGGGACGCTGTCATGTACGGCGCGAGCGGAGGCCGTGCCAAAGCCGAAAGGAAAAGCGGCACGAAGGAGGAGGCCGGACCCGGCGGTGCCGGCGGTGGGGGGAACCGAGTGGAGCTGCTAGTCTTTGGCTATGCCTGCAAGCTGTTCCGGGATGATGAGCGGGCCCTGGCCCAGGAACAGGGACAACACCTCATCCCCTGGATGGGGGACCACAAGATCCTCATCGACAGGTCGGTTCCTCCCCCCACCCGTCGATCCTCCCCTTCCCTCGCCCGCTTGATTTCGTCTAATGTTGACTTGATGGCCAGGACTAAAGAGGGTTTCGTGGCGCCAGCGGGGATCGTGGGGGAAGCCCTCCTCTGTCCTTACATCCCCCTGGTTTTGGAGGGAGGGGGACGGTGAAACCGGCCCTAAGGCACTGGCTGGAGTTGCGTGCCGCGTCTGTCGCCGGAGAGACCGTCTCTGCTCTTGCAACCCCTCGCGATCTCACCCCTGTCGCTGGTTCCAGTTGGCCACTCCGCGCGGTGGAAGCTGCCCGTGCCCTGGCCTCTCCTGACCCGCGTTGCCGTGGGGTTGTGCGCTGTCTCCCTACGCGCGGCGCTCCCACAGCTCCGTGTGGTGGGAGGGCACCCCGAAACCTGCACACTGGGACCGCGCGATTAGAAAACTCGGTCCCCCAGAGTTCGCCTCGAACCTTGTACGTCCCCGGCGCCCTCCGTGGAGCGCCTGTGTTTTGCCGGCGTGACATCTGGCTCCGCCAGCCTCCCCCCTCCCCCACCCTGTGATAATCTGACGGGTTGGAGTGATTCAGACGAGAGGGTGAAGTTGCCAGTCAGTTGGAAGCCAGTTGACTTCGTGCAGACACTGGCTTTGCTCCTAGAGGTAGTGTTCTTAGGGCTGGTTTCACGGTCTCTTATAACCGAAGGGCGGAAGTGGGATACAGATGTGTTTCTTTTCAAATCAGACCTGCTTTAGGTAATCACCCCGGAGGGTGTTTAGCCACTTGGGGCACAGGGGTACTGGGGGTGGGGATTTTTAAAGATGTTTGATTTGAAAAGGATGGCATTACATGGTGTATGCTGTTTGCTCCCCTCTTCTCCCATGTTTTCAGTCCCCCTTTCTTCTCCTTCTCGGGGTTTTTGTTTGTTGGTTTGGGCTTTTTTTTTTTTTTTTTTTTTTTGCCGGTTTGGCAACTCTGCTTCTGGGGCCTGGACTGGAAAGCTAACAGTGACCAACCATTTAACTGTGGAATAGTCTCTCCGAGTGAAGGAAGCCCGTCGTTTGATTAAAGCTGGATTCTGCAAAGCCCTGGAACCTGACTGTAGGGATGACCTGTGCCTGGCCAAAAAGTGGACACATTAATGACCAAATAGGCCTTTTGCCATCCCTGACTTTTCCGTTTGGAGTTAGATCTAGGCAACAGTGACTCTGGAAGGGAGGGTTGCGGATCAGGTCTGGATGGGACCCTCCTCGCTCTGCTCAAACACGCGGTGCCTTTAAGCCGTAGTTTCTGTCGGACCATGTTGCCTGGGTTGTCAGGCACCTTGCTTTTCCAAAGCGTTGTTTGTGACATTTGTTATAAAAGTTTGGTAAGCGATGAAGTCTGAGCTCTTTATGCAGTTTTCTATATCGTTGTGTACGTGACTGGAGTTAGGTCTTCCACAGTGAGTGGGGAGCAAACGCTACACATGTACATGTATAATATTTTCAAATAATGATCTACATTTGTAAGTTAAGGAGGTTTACATCAAAGTAACAATAATTTTGAAATTTAATAAAATGCAATAACTTGGCTACTCTGGAATTTTGGCCTTTTTCTTATAAATGTGTTTTTTTTTTTAATAAGTACTTTTTGGTCCTCATTACAAAAGTCAGCATTAAAAAATTAGGCAGACTTTTGTGTGTGTCTCTATTTTTTGCAACTCTACATGAGTGTTTCTAACTTACGTACTATTTGACGTTGCGTGTCGACAGCAGCTTCATTGGATTTTTATGTTCAAGGTATAGCAGAAAGTGCTCCTGTTCCTAATTTGGCCAAAGTGCGTATTGGTGCTCGCACGTAAACATGGGTGTGTCTTCACGTGCGTTATTTCCTCGGGGAATAACGTTCAGGAGAGAATATGCTGCACCTTCTCCCAGTTTGGCTCTGTTCCCAGTGAACCTCCTTAAACTGCATGTATATGTCACTGTTCTATGTATGTGTGTCTCTCTATCACATAACCCAGCACTTATTTCCTCAGCCAAGTGGCTAGGGGGCGAGCCTAGCCAAGATTTTACCTCCAATGGACGCAAGTTTCTTTGGTGAAGATCTCTCCTGAGAGTTCGGGACTAGCAGAAAGAAGCGAGGAAATTTCGACCGTTGGGTTCTTACGGATAGGTATTTATGGATTCGGTTTGTGTGAATGTAAGCTATGATATTTGACTTTTCAGAAAAAAAATTTTTTTTTTTTTTTTTTTTTTGCAAATGGCATTGAATGGTTGACCAAACCATAAACGGTAAGCACCGCCGGTGAGGTGGACACCATTTATGCTATTAAAGGATCGTTTACCTTTAATTATAAGTTTTACCATGTTATACAGAGGAATTAAGACTTTGTTAAGATAACTTGAGTTTAAAAGAGGGTGAGAGGTGATTAGCCAAGTTAAATACAAAGCTGAGAGGATTTCTTATGTTTGTTTCCGTATCTTAATTTCTTTACTTGAATCGGTAAGTACACGTACACATACACGAAACGTCACGCACGAAGCCGTCCAGCTGTCCGCTTCTTCCCGCTGACCAGCGTCTTCATGTTACAGATACGACGGGCGCGGCCACCTGCATGACCTTTCCGAGTACGACGCCGAGTACTCCACGTGGAACCGAGACTACACGCTCTCGGAAGAGGAGGCGCGAATAGACGCCGTGTGTGATGAGGAGAGGTATTTAGCCTTGCATACGGACTTGCTTGAGGCGGAGGCGAGGCAAGGTACTGCTCAGGAAAAACTTACTTAAAAGCAACAAACTTTACAAAAATTTTTAAGTATTTAAAGTGTACTCCCATTCATTTTTTTATACTCACTCTTTCTGATGTTATCTTGACAGTACCCAGTGGATTGGAAAAGCAGGAGTCTTTGCGTTCTGAGAGGACCTCAGGATAGTTTATATATAGAGCCACAAAGAATTTTCCCAGCTTTTGAGGGCACACTGGGATTTGAAAAAACAAAAACCAAACTCTTTAACTGTTCTTCTTTAACAGTATCGTATAAACTGAAATTGATGTTCTTGTCTTTGCCTTAACGATCTTTAATACAGTTCTTAATCCCCAAATTTCTCAGCAGGAAGAAATTTTCCACAAAAGACGTGTATTCTGCTCTCTGTGGTAAACGTGTACTGGCAAAAGTACATATTGATAGATACGAAGTGTGAATCTTTAAGAACATTTTTGCCTCAAAAAGAGGTTGAACAAAGCGTGTCGTATGCCTTACTGATAGCTACAACTTTAGAAATATGTAACATTTTTCTCAGTAAGTTTCCATTTTTGTTAATAAATCTCTCGTTTTTATTCAAGAGGAAGAGTACAAGCGGTTGAGCGAGGCGCTGGCGGAGGACGGCAGCTATAACGCGGTGGGGTTCACGTACGGCAGCGATTACTACGACCCGTCGGAGCCCACGGAGGAGGAGGAGCCGTCCAGACAGAGAGGTGAGGGCGGCCGGGCCCTCGCTGGGACGGAGCGGCACCGAGCCAGGAGCTGCAGTGCCGCGTTCAGGGAGGCGGGCGTGAACTCGGGCCTGTCTGCGGCGCATCTGGTTGCCTTGCACTCGCTTCTCTTTGGTTCCGGTGCCCGGAGACCGCTCAGCCCGGGTCCTCGGTCTCTGAACTGGTGACGAGCGCATCACGTTCCCAGGCAGTCGTTCTCGGGCGTGAGAAGGCTAGGCGTTAAGGACCTTCACGTGAACCTGCTTCGCCACATCGGGGCCACGACTGATCCCCCCACAACCGAAATAATGAGCAGGTCCCGTGGAAAGACGCCTGTGAGTCACCGCCAAAGAGAAGAGCGCGAGTTGGGCATGGTGGCACCCCCCCACGCACTCGGCTTGGGGTTTTCCTGAAGATTCCAGAATCATACTTTTCTGGATTAACGCTGAGAACTTTGAATATAAAAAAAATAGTGCCACTAAGGAGCCTGAGCTCCTCTAGGACAGGCACAAAAGGAACCTGTCATTCTGTCAGCCCTGAGCCGCCCAGCCTTGTGTGCTGGGCAGTCACTAATGGCCAGCGACAGTAGCGCGAACCAGAGGCTTGAGGGCTTGAGGACTTGCTCGGGATGTCCTGTTTAGCGGGACGGAGAAGGGTGTGGGCTCCGGGCGGGCTCGCTTGGTGGGGCCACACTCGGTCTCGGGGTTGTCAGTCCGAGCCCCGTTTTGGGTGTGGAGCCTACTTAAAAAAAATAAGAAAAAAATATTACAGGGAAGGAGAACTTTAACTTTAGAAACCTTTTCAAATGTTTGGAATAATAAACTGGAATCACGTCATACAGGGATTTCATTTCAGAGTTAGTCTATTACTAGTTTCTCCTGAAGTTACAAACCTCATGCAGTATGCACTGTCGTGTCGGAGTGGGGCGCGGCTGCAGCGGGCCCTCCTGCCCCTTTGCGGGGAGGGGGGCGCCCCCAGATACTCCCTCGTTGCCCTTCCCTCATCCCGCTCGGTACTCTGTGTGGCAGCGCGGTCCCTGTCGTGCAGCCCTCTCCTCCGTGCTCCGGAAGGACTTTCCCACTTCAGCAGTTCAGGGGAACTATGTGGAGTTAAAGCCCGTTAAGCTATTTCGCACCTTCAGAAGTTACGTCGCATTCGGGAATGTTCTGGCAGGTCGAAGCCGTGCACACCCATCCCTTTAACCCGGACACGTCACCTGTGTTCCGGCGCTGGGTGGTCGAGACCTCGTTGCCTTGTTTCCGCGCCAGGTACACAGTGAAGAATTGAAACAGGAAGGCTGGGTGGCTTTTGCAAGATCAAGTGACAGACCCAGGCTATTGGGGAAATCCCTCGTGTCAGCTTCCTCACGGTCTGGGCGGGGGGTCAGCGGGCTGCCCCCGAAGGCCCCGCGGGCGCGTCTCTGTGAACGAAGTTTGGCCGCAGCCCCCGCGGCGGAGCTAAGCCGCTGACCCAGAAGCCCTCTGCGCCCAGAAAGGCTCGCTGCCCGGCCTTTCCGGGAAGTTGCCAGGCCCTGTAAGGGGGTTAGAATGTTGTCTCCGGGAAATTAAACTTTGTTACGGTTACTAAGTGTTACTTTCAACATGACTTAGTGTTTCTTTGAAGTTTTAGTAGGCTTTCCCCTTAACAGAAAGTTCTCTTTTAATATTATATACTGTTTTTCTTTCTATACTCCTATTTTCAGGACTTTATGTGGTGATTAATTTTTTTAAGGAAAGTTGGGGCCATGAAACTTATAGCTTGAGTTTCTAAGTTTAGCTTATGTTAATACAGATAAAATGCCATGTGTATTTTTTTTTAACATTTATTTATTTTTAAGAGACAGAACATGGCAGGGGAGGGGCAGAGAGAGAGGGAAACAGAATCTGAAGCAGGCTCCAGGGGCTGAGCTGTCAGCACAGAGCCTGATGCGGGGCTGGAACCCACAAACTAGGAGACCATGACCTGAGCCAAAGTTGATTGCTTATCCGACTGAGCTCCCCAGGCACTAATAAAATGACACGGGTGTTAAACACACACATACGCAGGCATGTGCGCCTACATGCACACAAAGTTTCACTTCAGTGTCGCATTATTTAGAGGGGTGTTTGTTTTGTTTTGTCCTGGTTTTCCAGCGCCATCGCTGTGAGAAGAGTCAGTGGTCTCACCGTGCCCGCTGTCCTGGCGGTTTTGAACATTTTAGGGTCCGTGCTGCTCGCGGGCAGCCTGCGTGTCCGTGGCAGCTCCTCCTCCTCCCCCAGCCTGCTTTGTGTCCTGCAGATTCTCCCGATTTTTTTTTTATCATTATTAAGCATCCTTTTTAGGAAAAAGGATCATTTGAATCTGGGGATTGTGTTTTTTATTCTGTGCTGCTAAGGCCATCTTCTGTGAGTGAAGGTTTGTGATGGGAACAGAGCTCTGTGGAGCCCCCCGCCCCCAACTGCCCTCTTCAGTCAGATGCCTGTATTTCATGAGTGGCGTCGCACTAAGGAAAGCTGATTTAAGAGATGAAATTTCCACCATTTTGTCATTTCCGGGAGATACAGTAAAAGTTGCACATAATTTATGCACACGCCTTTGGCCCCACGCCCAAAGAGACTTTGAGATTTGAAATTGCTTCTCGACATGTTGCAGACCAGGGTCTCTGGTGTCCCTCAGCTGCACTGTCATGATTACTGGACACTGGGGTTGCTGCTCACAGGAAGTTTCTAGGCCCTGGTGAGTGTCTGGTTCTTAGGAGAGACCAGAGTTCGGAGGCGGAAGCAGGTGGGGCGACCTTAAGTGATTCTTAGCGGGACTTATAATCTGCGCATGTTACGACAGCGCTTTTAGGGACAATGAAACCTGCTTGAAGCCCCTCCTTGGCTTCATAGAAGAATTAGGTTTGATGAGAAACTTTTGAAATTGTTCATCTTGTCAAGATACTTCATCATACATAGTAGAAACACTTGTTTTGATGAAGATTTACTGTTTATTTAACGTCAATTTTTGAGGGAAAAACCTAAGTAGATACTGAAGTCCCTTGTGCCGTTAGCTCTTCTAAGTTTTCTACTATGTTTTTGTATTTCATGAATCCTCTCCGGTGGGTGGCCCCTGAGTGTTTAGGAGGTATGCAGGTGCCTCATTCAGGAAGTTCTAACACGCGGTGCCTTGGCTCCCGCGCAGCAGGAGGCGTGTGTGAACCGGGCTGATGGTAGATAGAAATGGGAACGTGCGTCTGATTATTTGTGGTAGGAGGTAGTTGGCGGTTACACCAAAGGGCTTTATAACTCGATGCTGAAACCAGTGCCTCATTGGAACTGAGCACCTCGTGCCGCGCCTGCCCCGCTGGGGGTCCCGCAGAAGCTCACAGGGTTACCCACCTCCGCACACACAGATCCCAGAGCTGGGGAGGGTCGAGGGGGAGCCGGCGGCCTGGCAAGTGGCTGGTAAGCGGGACGTCTGGGGGGGGAGACACCCACGCGGCCTCCCCCTGCTGTGGGCTTTGGCAGAGCCGACTCTGCTGGCAAGTGTGGGGTGGGAGAGAGGGCGGAAGAGGTTTCTAGAGGCAGTGACAGGAAGGTAGAGGACCAGCTGGCCGCTCCCTGCTCCCCCTCCATTGCCGTGGACTGTCGATGTCTGCCTTCTTCCTGATCGTTCTGAACTTTTGTGTTTTTTCTTAACACAGAAAAAAATGAGGCCGAAAATGTAGAGGAAAACGAGGAGCCTTTCATCGCCCCTGTGGGGTTGAACGTGCCGCCTGACGTGGAGCTGGTATGTGTCCCCACTTCACAGAACCGTCCGTTGTGATCGCTGTGGGTCCAGAGGCTCCGCTTGTGCGAGACCCCACTCGTGGTCAGGACAGCGCTCTGGCTTCGTAAGGCTTTCAGGCTGCGTGTGGGCCAGTGGGGGGCAGAGCCACTCCCCACCTGGCTCCCACCCAGGAGACGGGGAGGAAGTCCAGCCGGATTGCTGGACCAGCGGCTTCGGGGCTCGCGGGGTTGGCTGTCGGAGACCAAAGGCTGAGTCTCCGAGTTTACCAGCATCAGAGCCAGAGCTGGCAGGGAGCAGGCTGGTAGCCACCTTTAGACACAAAAACAGTCTTGCTCAAGGCAGCCTGGCTTGCAGGAAGGCGCCTCGTCCTGGCTTTTGCCAGAGTGGTTTTGTGGGCACTTGAGTGGTAGGCCTTTACCTCAGATTTCCTGGGTACTCTTGCACCCGGGCTCCCCGTTTTTGTGACCGGGGCCCTGCAACTGCAGGGAGAGCTGGTGGAGCGCAGTCTGGTTCAGGCTCAGCTCCCGCTGCTGCGTCAGCTCCCGCCTGTCCAGTCTGGCTGAGTTACAGCAGGTGTCCCTCCTGCGGTCCTGGCGCCAGGCCGGCTGCTTTGATCTGCACCGTCCCCGCCCCCTCTCCCGGGCGGGGAAGCGGGAGGGA
>NC_043713.1:88430241-88444222 GCF_006229205.1 Suricata suricatta
GCTTCTGTCCTGGGTCAAAGCCCGGAGGCCGGCCTGGCCCCGCCTCCTGCCGGGCCCCTGGACCGCAGCCCCCAGAGTGACCCCAGCTTTGTGTTAGCGTCTCATGGCGGTTGTGCGTGAGTTTTCTTGTGTCATGGGAAGCAAGGACCTGTTTCTCCCTGAATGTGGAGCCTGGTATCACTTGTCCCAGCATGTGCTGGGCCTGCCTGTGCCCGTCTCAGGGACACGAGTGCCCGTGTTGGTCACCTCCTGGGTCCTGCCCGCACCTGGCGCACACAGGGAGCAAGGGGGGGAGTGGAGGGAGTGGCCCCCCACCCCTAGGACTCCGCTGGCACACAGGGTCACGTGTCACTGTGGTCCACCCTGGGGGCTGGCGGTGCTGCGGCCCAGGAGACACACTCATTGGAGCACAGTTTATAAACCAGAGGACAAGCGGGCAGGGACTCGGTGTGTGACTGCCATCATACGCAGCATTTGTGTCTCTTGGGTTAAGAACAGCGAGCACTTACCATTCGGTGGTCGCGGTCCCAGTGGCTGTGAGGTGGGGCGGCCGGCAGCCCATCTGCACAGGGGGGGTGGGGGGGGAGACGTGAGGTTTAAAGATCGAGCAGGCGGCTGGATTGATGGTTCACATCAGACTAATTTCCATCCTAATGCAGCGCCTTTGTCACCAGGGCTGGGAGTGGGAGCAAAAAGAGCCGTGATTTGTTTCTGCGGTCCTGAGGAGTTCTGGCCTCTTCCTTGGGATTGTGGGGACTCTCCAGGCCGTGTGCCGTGCCTGCGTGCTGTCCCGGCCCCGGGGCTGTGGCGCCTCTCGCAGGATGCGGACGGATTTATGAAGCCGTATGTGTCGCTGTATTCCATTGTAGCGTCAGGATTTGAATCTTGTCTTTAGAAGCCCTTTCACAACCCTAAGATTTTAAAAATATGTTCCTACGCTTCCTAGTGTTGTGTCTATAGTTTTGTTTTTACAGTTGAAATGTCATTTGCTGTGATATTTATTTTGGGCTGTGAGTGAAGTGGGTACTTTATTTTTCCTCCCCTGATCATAGAGGAGGAGAGGGCCAGCCCGGCTGCTTCCTCACCCCGCCTTCTGTCCCCTGCCGTCCCAGACCAGCCCTTCAGGGGCCTGAGTGACAGCATTTCCCAAAGCTCTTAGGAAACCTTACACTGATGTGGGCTTTCACAGCACATACGCTGTTCTCCCGTTGCCCGGAGTCTGCCCCACTGAGGACGCGTCCGCCCACCTTCTTGGGCCCCGTCACTTCCTTAAACAAAAGGTTTCCCCATTTAAATAAGACAAGTATTTCCCCCTTTATTAGTCTTTGTAACACACACATTTGTATGTGCCCTTGAAATCCCAGCTTATAGTAGAGATAATCGTGGTATTAAATAGAACAGGATTTATGTAAAACTTGTGTGACAAAGAGAGCAAAGAATGTTTCCAAACCAAATGTTTGTATCTTACCCGCTTGCTCTGGTAGCAAATCTGGAAGAATGTTCATAATGTGCTTTGTTTTTCGGTAGTAACGACTTTGCTTTCTAACCAGTATCTTTTTTTATTTAGTGTTTATTTTTGAGAGAGAGAGCATGAGCAGAGGAGGGGCAGAGAGAGAGAGAGAGAGCATGAGCAGGGGTGGGGCAGAGAGTGAGGGGGAGAGAGACTCCCCAGCAGGCTCCCCACTGTCCACGCAGAGCCCAGTGCGGGGCTCCCACTAAGGAGCTGTGAGATCGTGACCAGAGCCAAAATCAAGACTTAGACATTTTCCTAACTGAGCCACCCAGGAGCCCCTGTGACTACTATTGTTTTTAACTACCATGACTTTATATCATAAAGGGGCCTATTGTAAGAACTCTTGAACCAGAGGGTGAGTTTGGTCAGCAAGAATGCCTCTGGGCATTCTTTATCCTAAGCTCATCATTATCCTAAGTCAGTATCCTAAGCTCATCATTAATGATTGATGTGTGTGATTAATCTTCCTAGTAGCCAAGGCCCTTGAACACGAGCCTCAGGACCTGTATCTCAGGCACAGGGGCCTCTGACGTGGAATCTAGTTGATTTGGGGATCAGTAACTAACTTTAATTGTAACTACTTACCCTATTTAAGCGTTAAGGACTTTATTAGTTCAGGAATTAATTTGAGAACTAGGGCGTTTGTATATTACAAAGGATGTGGTTCTGAAATTACAATAAGCATCTTGAATACTCAACCGCCCATTTTTAATGAATAGTTTCCCACTTTATTTGCATGTAATTTCCGAGTGTTAATCTCTTCCTTGTTATTACAAGTATTTTCTGAGCGTGGAGTCTGGCTCCCAGCGTCTGGTCTGACAGCTCTTGTGGGTGGGAAGCGGCGAGCACCCCGCGGTGGGCGTCACTCAGCCACAGGAGCAGGAAGCCGAGCTGGGTGTGACTCCTGGCAGTGACCCCTCCTAGAGGAGGAGGACTCGCTCTCTTCCCGTGGGTGAGGCCCTCCTGCTTGGCCAGGCCGTGCCCACGTGGCGAGGAGAGGACTTGGGTGCAGGAGCCCACGAAAGCTTGTGGTCTCCCTCAAGTCTCCATAAAAGGCTGTTTTCCGAGCTGAGAAACCATCCTAGGTAAGGAGAGGAGTGACAGGTAGACCCCCGAGAAACTTGGTGAACGGCTGCCCCCTCCCTAGAAAAATGCCTCTGCACAGAATTAGCATCCGGCTTCTGAAGGTTCCCGGTGTCCAGCCCCGTCCCCGCCCCCGATGATATGGAAGTACGGGGACTTGGTGTCAGTGGGATTGCCTCGGGTCAGCTGTGCGGACGCTGGAGTGGCCCGCCTCGTCTGTGACTCTGGTCCCTGTACCTCGGAGTCCAGAAGCAGGCCACGCGCTGTGCAGCCGGGGCCCGGTACCTCACCTCGTGGTCTCTTTTCGTGTCATCGACAGAAACACAGGGGTTAATTCTGTGTCTTAAGGCTTGGGGCTAGCGGAAAGGGGGTAAAAGTTGATCATGTGAATATGTATGTTTTCTCGTAGCCACCCACGGCCAAAATGCATGCCATCATCGAGCGCACGGCCAACTTCGTGTGCAAGCAGGGAGCGCAGTTTGAGATAATGCTGAAGGCCAAGCAGGCCCGGAACTCGCAGTTTGACTTTCTGCGCTTCGATCACTACCTCAACCCCTACTACAAGTTCATCCAGAAAGCCATGAAAGAGGGGCGCTACGCGGTGCTGGCGGAAACCCGGAGCGAGGACAAGAGTACGTGAGACCCCGTCCCGCCTGGGGCGGCCTCCGGGAGGGGGGCGGGGCCGCGGCCTGCACCGCAGGGCCCCAGACTGTTTGCCCCCCCAGCAGCGTGCTCGTCGAAGCTGCTGGTGCCCCTGGAGGGCTGTGCCGGGCTCTTCTAGAATAAGTCTTCAAAGTGTGTCAGATGCGTAGTCTTTCCGTAGATACGAGAAATAGAATTTAACAGTGATGCTCTCAGAACGCAGTTGCCTGGATTGGAGGTGCTCCCTCTCGTCTGGCTGGTGGAGAAGACAGGCCGTCCGCGGCTCCGAGAGCTGGTGCTCGCGGTGCGTGCACGCGGGGTCAGGGGCTGAGGCTAGGTCATGTGCACAAAGGTGGAAGGTTACTTTGACTGTTACCGTCTTTTATTCCTCTCTACCTCGAGCTGTTGTTTTTAATTAAATACCTAAATTTGGGAGTCTTAATCCAGAGGCCACTCAGCCGTTTGGAATCACATGCGGGACAGCAGTCTCTGTCTGTGTTAGCTGTGGAAGTTTTTTCTCCTCAGCTGAAACATGATTTTCAAAATCAGTTGTATGAGTCTTGTTTACAGATCTCATTTTCTCCATGTTCGTTAGGTTTTTAAAATATCTGTTGCTATTGTTTTATCTTTCATCAAGATTCTTGCCTTTTTTTTCTAGAAAATTAAAATAATTGGCTCCAGACCAGTAGGCACCGGAGGGGCGCTGGTGACTGGGCCGAGCAGCTCCTCAGCCCCCCAGCTTCCTGCCGGGCGCGCCGGGGGCAGGGGTCACAGGCTTGGGGACTGATAGCCACGGAATGATTACATGCAGTTCTGCCTCTGTCTGCTTCTGAGGGTTTTTTTGTTTTGTTTTTTTAATATTTGTTTTCGTGGGGGTGCACAGAGAGAGAGAGAGAGAGAGAGAGAGAAAGAATCCCAAGCAGGCTCCACGGTCAGTGCAGAGCCCAACGTGAGGCTTGAACTCACAAACTGAGATCATGACCTGAGTTGAGATCAAGAGTCAGGCGCTTCACGGACCGAGCCCCCCGGGCGCCCCGCTCCCCTGTTCCGCGTCGGTTATTTGTGGCTGCCCCTCGCCGCACAGCCCAGACTTGACGCCTGCCTTTGCTCCGCAGGGTCGGGGGTCAGCTCGGACGAGGAGGACGAGGACGACGGGGAGGACGGGAACTACCTGCACCCGTCCCTCTTCGCCTCCAGGAAGTGCGACCGCCTGGAGGAGCTGATGAAGGTGTCCATCCCCGCGTCTCGCGCTCCTTTAGCTTTGGGGGATCATTAGGCACACGTTTCTTTTGTATCTTCTTTTATCATCCTAGCGGTATATTTTGCATTTTCGAGTTTTGCTCGGTGGCTCCCACTCCTGTCGGTAGTTGTTGAGTTCCGCCCGCCCTCCTCTCCTGAGTGCCAGTGGGCTTGCACCCCCTCCCCCGGGACTCACAGCCCCACGGACGGCCGCCCCTCGTGTGCGGGCACGGGCCGTTCCCAGGCGCAGACTCTGTTCCCACGCACTGTGCTCCGCAGCCGACATGAGCCCGCTCAGCCTCAGGAGTACGGGAAGCGGTGTGACCATGCGTCCTCTCTGTCTGCAGCCTCTCAAGGTGGTGGACCCGGATCACCCCCTTGCCGCGCTAGTCCGGAAGGCCCAGGCCGACAGTCCCGCCCCCGCGCCGCCCGCGGCAGACGGCGCGCCGCAGCCCTCCCAGGTGGAGTACGCCGCTGACTGTGAGTACCTCGCCGGCCTCCCCCCGCCCCCCGCCCGCAGCCGCTGCGGAGCTCGCCCTCCGGGGCGGTGCCCTGGTCTTCACGTACAGCCGTCCCTAGCACGTGGCCCCATCCTTTTGCCTGTCACCTGAGGTTGGCAGATGGGCGCTCTGTCCCCAGGAGGGATGAAGGACGGCACGGGCAGACAGCAGGTGCTCGGTGACCTTGCCCTTCTTCAGAGGCCTCCCTGGAAGCCGTGCTGCTGCCTCCCTGTAGCCCTCACAGATGGGGCGGGAGTGTGGGGGGCTTGTGGAACCTTCTGCCATGGTCACTTGCCCGGAACAGACACAAGTCGAGACTGTGTCTGCAGTGCCCCTTAGAGAATCAGCTAGTGACAGTCCCTCCCTGGCCTGGCTGCGTGCTAGCCTTTTGTATGTGTAATTATCTCCAGGCTATGAATGGAAGGCAAATTTTGAGGTTCTATTGAAGTAATTATTTGACGGTATTTGATCTTGGTCTCATTATCAGATCTTTTTAAAATTCTTGTACCCAGCGGTTAATATGGAACAAGAGAAAAAGCCTCAGTGGCAGGGATCCGTCTGCTCCTTCCTCACCCGCAATCTGACGTAGGGGACCGTCCACAGAGCGTGTCCCGTCAGAGTCTGGAAAATCAGCAGGAGGCTGATTCTCTTAAGATGTGGGCTGCTCGCTCACTAAGCTTCTGTCGACCATCAGTCGGGCCCCCTGCACCTCTCTTCCGGTGCAACACGGCAGGGTGTGACTGGCGTGACTCGGGTGACCCTAATGTGTGCGTCCTGGAAGGGCGTCTTACGGGACTTGGAGTGTGCGGTGCTCACGACGGGAGTGCCGTGTGCACACAGGGCCACGCGGGCGAATCAGGAGTCGGGAGTGACCCTGTTCATTCACGAAACAGGACGCTTCTCGGCGTCCCGTTTTCCTTTTTCAGCCCTGCCTTGGAGTCCCTGTCCGGGGGCCTCCACTGGGGCCTAAAGCTGTTAAACTGTCTGGCACAGGAAAGGGGTAGAGACTGGGGGCCAGGGTGACCGACATCCGACCGCTTGCTCTGCTCATCACGAGTGCACGCAGAGTCACATCCCGAGGGCGGCAGTGGCACAGGGCATCTGTAGACCCCCCGGGACTGAGTGGGAGGGCTGAGTGGCTGCTCTGTGACTCGTGCTCCCTTCAGGTGTCCCAGAGCCCTGTTTCCACCAGGCCCTCCGTCAGACAGGTGTGACGGTGCTGGCTGCCCACATGGACCAGTGACAACCCCCCCGCCCAGGAAGTGCTCCAGCAGGGGCACCAATGAGGGACCCGTCGCCTCAGTGAACTTGTCGTCTCGTCAGTTCCGGTGCCTCACACAGTGCGAGAGTGACCGGCAGGTGTGACACGGTGCCTTTGGGGCTCGTGCCCAGCGCCACGTTCGGGTTGTAGACGTGCGCCCCGCGCTGGGCCAGCCTCACAGCCAGGCTGTAAGCCAGCAGAGGTGAAGGGCCATGCGGACGGCCCGGCTGCTCACGAGCGGGCTGCGGCTATGCCAGAGGCAGGGGCAGAGAAGGAAGAGGTCAGAATGTTTGGGTGGAATATCTCAATTCACAAACGTCGGCAATGAATTTTGTAAAAATAGAAGGCGGTCCAAGACGACACAGCAGTGTGGGTGCTGCTTGTAGGCGTCCCCCTGCATCCGGCCTCTGCTGAGCATGTGGAAGGGGGTGTGGCGTGGGGGCAGTGGGGTGTGTCGATTTCCCGTAGACCCCACGTTACCGGAAGTGAGCACTGGCTCGCCGTTCTGGAGAGCGGGGTGCAGCGGGGCGGGAGGCAGGCGGGGCATGGAGATGGACACCAGAGCAAGGACCCCTGGAACTTGGCTGTGCGGAGGGGGAGGGACCGTGCCTGCTGGGGAATGAGCGTCCCCATGAGGACCCCCAGAGAGCATCAGCCCTCAGGGTCACCGCAGCAGCCGTCCGTCCAGGATCGGGGGCTCGTGGGGTGGGGCAGGAGGCCTGCACGGCTGCACAGACTGATCCAGTTTCTAGGAAGAGCCTTAGGCTTGAACTTGGCTCCAGACCAGAATAGCGCCCAGCAGAGACACACATGAGGTTGTGTGAGCGCCTCTAATCAGGTCCTCAAAGATGTTTGTTTTTTCCTATGGGCGATTCATGGGTTGTCTGAAAACCAGTGAGCAAAAACGTGAAAAATTGGAAAAGGAGGCCCAGTAACGGGAAATGGGCCGCTTCAGATAGTCTGTGAAGCGGCAGAAGAGAAGATGTCTCCAGCCTGACTAGTTGGTGGTTTAAACAAAGTCCGTCGTAAGAGCAGGTCTAGAAGCGGTACCTTTGAACCACTTGAACACAAGGTGTGCTCTTGGCCCCTCGGACAGGACGTCCTCCCCCGCCGCACCTGCGTGCAGGGCTGCTCCACCCCAGCCGACGGGCCACTGTCTGTGCCTTCTCTGCCCCGAGCCCAGCCCCCTCCCCTGGCCCACGGCCTGGTAAGTGCTGGCCGTCCTTCCTTTGCATACGTCCTAATTAAATACTTCATACGGTGGCTCGCCCGGAAAATGCACCTCAGTAAAGAGCTCTGCTGTGAACGCAAACCGGCCCGGCCCGCGGAAGAGCAGCTGCCCGCTCCCAGTGCGCAGGGAACGCTCCCCGAGGGAGGCAGAGCCAGCCCAGATGGGTGCACCCTGCGGCTGAGCGGCGAGCAAGGGCGGCTCTGGGAGGGAGCCTTGGAAAACGGCCCCGTTAGAGGCTCACATTTTCCTGACAGCCAGAGGACGCTTGAACCAGCAGAGAGTTATTTCTCTTAAGCCAACAGACAAGTTATCTTCTGCTAGTAGAAGAAGTAAAATCAACGAGGAAGCAGAAAAACTGACAAACCAGCCACTTCTTTAATCAAATGGGAAAAAAAGTCTGGGAGAAACACAAGCTGCCGTGTGAATGATTCAGGAGGGTAAAGGCGGTCATGCAGTCTTTTCAAAGGGTTCCCCTGGGCTGGTCACCCACATGGCATTGTGTCTGTGCACTTCGGAGCCCAAGCCCTCGAGAGCAAGACCCATTGTGGCACCTGAACTGGCCTGCAGCCCCGGGAAGGCTGTGACACTGACGGCCGACAGGCCTGTGCTTGCGGGCACGTAAGAGAAGTCAAGTCTTGGGAGAAGATTGAGGTTTTGCGTTGTTTGAAGTGTTATTTCTTATTAGTAAGTTGGAATTCCTTAATAATTATCAAGATGAACTAAAAGGAACACAGATGGAGCCTCCCGGGGCACGTGATCTGGCCGCAGGCCGGCGGGGAAGGAGAGGGCCTTCCTGCCGCAGGGAGCGGCGGTCTGCGCGGCCCGCATGGACGCCTCTGGCCCAGATTTCTACGTCAGTTTCCAAACATGGGGAAGGAAGGAGCTGCAGGGACAGTCCTCACAAGCGAGACTTCAGTGCTGGCGGAACACCAAGCCCTCTGTGTCCCCGAACGGCAGTGCTGCGGGGGCAGGGTCGGGGCCGAGGGGCTGGGGGAGGGGGGGTCTCTAACGGGGCAGGTGAGGGACGACCTGCAGGAACAGGGCTCCCCTGGGGGAACCCCGAGTGGCCTCCGTTGCCCGCCCATCTGTGCCGCCTGGACCGTGGGAAAGCGCGGGTCAGCGTGACGCTTGCTTTGAAACTGCATTAGTGTCCCAGTGGATTCTCTGCAGGTCTGTGATATTAGCACGGATCCAGGGCTGTCTGTCAGCTTGGCGGTCCCTGTCCCCGCTCTTCCTGCCCGCGCCTGGTGCCCTGCTCGGCAGTCCAGGTGGGGTCACAAAGCTTTTCCAGCTCGCTCTTTTTTTAAAAAAAAAATTTTAGACAGAGAGAGAGAGCGCAAGCAGGGGAGGTTCAGAGAGAGAGGAAGATATAGAACCTGAAACAGGCTCCAGGCTCTGAGCTTGCTGTTAGCACAGAGCCCGACGCGGGGCTTGAACCCACGAACTGTGAGATCATGACGTGAGCCGAAGCCGGACGCTTAACCGACTGAGCCCCCCAGGCACCCCTTTACCAGTTCTTTCTATTAGCAAGTGTTTATCAGTCCCCTCAGGGTATACATGGCCATTCCTTGTGATTTATTTCTTGCTGATGAGAGGTTTTCCTGGATTTAGGCAGCCTTGGAAGAATAGCACCTATTTTTATTTTTTTATTATTTGTTTTGAAATGTTTATTTTTGAGAGAGAGAGAGAGAGCAGGTGGGGGAGGAGCAGAAGAGAGAGAGGATCCGAAACAGGCTCTGTGCTGACAGTGGAGAGCTGGATTCGGGGCTCGAGCTGGATTCAGCGCTCAACCGACTGAGCTGCCCAGGTGCCTTATGCCCATTTTTATTTTAAAAGAACTTTTTCTAAAATCTTATGTACAGACCAACAGTTTTTTCCATTCAGTAGCCTGACGGTGACGTTCTGGTGCTTGGTGGTCTCCTGCTCTGTAGCCATGGACCCCTGCTGACAAGTGCCGGAAACACGGTTATGTAGGAGGCGGTGATGCCAGAGCGCTGCCCGCTGGTAGAGCAGGCGGTGTCTTCAACATAAAATGCGAGCCCAGCTTTTCAAGTTCTATAAGTAGCTCAGTGAATCAAGCCATCGCATGTGACTGGGCCAGACCTGTTGCTTCTGCCCTGGTCTTTAAGTGTGATTTTACTGTTGTCCATGGCATTTCTTTTTCTCTGCAAAAGCATGACCTTCAAGTGCTTATTCTTCAAACCCTTTTTTAAAAAAATGCCTTTGTTGTACGTCAAGAGACCTAGAAGGAAGAAAGTAAAAATAATACCCAAGATTCCACCATCCAGAAATAAACCTCACTAACGTTAGGTGAGCATCCCTGATGGAGCGGAGAACACTGGAGGGAAGGAGGAGGAGAGCGACAAGCCCCCCGGGGAGAAGACTTTACATAAGTATGTGGAATATGGATTAAAAAGTGGGACCGAGTGGCACCTGGGTGGCTCACGTTAAGCTTAACTCAGTTAAGCACTGACTTCAGCTCAGGTCAGGATCTCGCAGTGTGTCGGTTCCAGCCCCGCGTTGGGCTCGGTGCTGACGGCTCAGAGCCTGGAGCTGCTTCACATTCTGTGTCTCCCTCTCTCTGCCTGTCCCCCGCTTGCACTCTGTCTCTCAAAAGTAAACATTAAAAAAAAAAGTTGGATGTACAGATAGAAATATTTGTGTTGGGGCGCCTGGGTGGCTCAGTCAGTAAAGCGGCCAACTTTAGCTCAGGTCATGATCTCACGGTTTGTGGGTTTGAGCCCTGCATCGGGCTGTGTACTGACAGCTCAGAGCCTGGAGCTGCTTCAGAGTCTGTGTCTTGCCCTCTCTGCCCCTCCCCCACTTGTGCTCGGTTTCTCAAAACTGAATAAATGTAAAAAAAATTTTTTAAAGAAATATTTGTGTTAAAATAGAAATAAGCTTTTTAATTTTACTTGAATTTAATAGAGAACCTACAATCAAAAAGTGTAGTAATTGCTGAACTTCAGATAAAAGTTTCCATACTTTAAGAGTTAAGTTCTGTGGGCACCTGGGTGGCTCAGTCGGCTAAGCGTCTGACTCTGGATTTCACCTCAGGTCATGATTTCAGTTCCTGAGTTCAAGGCCTGCATCAGGCTCTGTGCTGATAGCTCAGAGCCTGTTTCAGATTCTCTTTCTGCCTCCCCCAGCTCATGCTCGGTATGTCATAATAAATAAATTTAAAGAAAAACAGTACTAGTGATTAGAAAATAAAGAAGTTGAAATCATAAAGTCTTTTTATTTATGTTTAAAATTGTTAATGTTTATGCAGTTTCATTTTTGAGGCAGAGAGAAACAGTGGGAGCCGGGGAGGGTCAGAGAGAGAGGGAGACACAGAATCCCAAGCCGGCTCTAGGCTCCGAGCTGTCAGCACAGAGCCCGATGTGGGGCTCGAACTCACAAACCACAAGATCATGACCTGAGCCGAAGTCAGACACTTAACCACCTGAGCCACCCAGGCACCCCTATAGATTCTTTTTAAAACTCAGTTTTTATCTTAGACCTTGTTAACTGTCAAACTGGAGGAAACTAAAGTAGTCCTAAAATCCATTCCCTTCGCCTCTCCCCCGCCTCCTGATTTTTGAGAAGTAGTAGCTGTGTTTCTGTGCTAAGAGTAATAGATACCATGTTGCATTTGTGGCCCAAAACCTTGTGTGCTGGCCTCGTCCTGAGGGTGAGGGCCTCACTGGGGTGTTTCTGCTTGTTTTCTGATGTTTTGTTGTAAATTTATTTTTTATTTATCTTGGGAGCTAGTAAGCAGGAGAGGGACAGAGCAAGAGAGAACTCCAAGCAGGCTCCACGGCAGCAGTGCAGAGCCCGACGAGGCCTCAAACACATGAACCTCGAGATCATGACGTGAGCTGAAATCAAGAGTTGGACACTTAACTGGCCACCCGGGCGCCCCTTTGCTCCACTCTTTGACTCATCTCTGGGCACTTGAATCCCGTGGACTCGCACACTCGAGAAGTGACCCCCCCCCCCCCCCATGTAGAACGGAAGTCTTGTCTGGGCTTAAAATTCTGAGTCTCCGAGCTCTGGGGGCTGGCACCGGCCTGCTCTTCCCCACACCGAGAAGCCTGCGGCGCCCCGGCGTCCCCGGCCGGTCGAGCGGGTGTGTGAGTGCCGGGCTTTCGCTCTGCGCGCCTGGACGCCCTTCTGGGAGATGTCACCGAACGTGTCGGCGCCCTTCTCACAGAGAGCGGGACTTGGAGCACGTCCTGGGCCCCGGTGTCGCTGTGGAGAGGAAGGGGCCAGGTCACCTCACCCCTCGGGGCCTGGCTTCTGTTCCCCAGTCATCCTGGAGTGACCCGTTTCTCATTCTGGGGACTGCTTTCTGTCGTGGGCCTCTGCTTTCCGTTCCAGGTGGTGGCTTCTTTGCTTAAAAGACATCAGTTTCCTCATTTGGGGTTAGCTTTCTCTTCTTTGTGTAGCATTTTATCTTTTTTGTTTTAGCTTTTTCTCTTTGGCGTTCTGCGTGGCTGCATCCATCTCCTGTCCGGCTTCTGCTGTGTCATGACTGGGTTCTTGGCCACGTGTCTTCTGTTCATGCAGTTTAGAAGGGACGGTTCTGTAGCGGGCGTCGGCAGACCTGCCCTCAGGGTCCGGGTGTCACTGTGCATGTCCTGCGTAGCAGGCCCTGCCGTCTCTGTCACACACCTCTCTGCTGTCTCGGGAAAGCCTCACTGACCACGGCCCATGGGGGGCGTGGCCAGGCTCCCACAGAGTGTGGCTTGTGGACGCCAAAGCTAGACTTCTGTGCAGTGTCTACGTCCTGGTTTTTTGTTTTCAGTCATTTAAACACGCACCTGCCCTCCCGAGCTCTCCCGGGCTGCTCAGGAACAGGCAACAAGCCCAGGGCCCTTTTCGTCTCGGTGGTGCTTTTATTTCCCGTTTTTTGTGCTCGATGGAATTCTAGTCTCGCTAGACTCATCTGTGGCCTGAAAACTCAGACATTGCTTGCATTTTCTTTCTGCCCAAGCTCCCGTCTTCCCCGTTTGCGTGTGGTGTTGGGAGCAGCTCCCGGCATCTGGCCTTGCAGACCTCTGTAGCTCCGCGCCTTTGCCTCCTTGCCATCTCTCGTGCTCGCGTTGGCAGCTCTACCCCAGCCTTTCGTCCTGTGCTGCGGTGCTTCCTCCTGGGCTGTTCTGGCTTCTCTGGGCTCCTTTGTCTTCCGTTCCCCACACAGCCTTCTCTGGAAAACCCGTTCTCCACTCTCCTGTGAGACCCTAAATGTGCTCCCGGCCACAGGCCCCCCTCGTCCACAAGCACCTCCACCCCACACTTCCCATCTTCACCCAGAATTCTCTGTAACAGGCCTCCAGAACCTAATGCAGGATTAAAATCTCACAGCGGGACATGTGTGACATGGAGAGGGAAGGGCGAGCTGGGAGCTGTGCCCGCGTGTCACCGAAGCGCGGGGGCCGCCCCCGGGCCGCACCTGACTCCAGCCTGGCACAGGAGGCCGGCTGCTGCAGAGGCACCACGGGCTGCCGGCCCCTGCGCCACATGCGCACTGGACACTTGATAAATGTGCTCCGTTTAAAATGAATTTGTTGAAAATCAAAGTAAAAGTCTTAATTCTCCGAGGAAAATGAATGAAATCTCTGTGTAGTAGAACCATTTGCTTATCCCAACAGGATTAGAAGCAATTCTTAATTGGATCATTGAGGGTTTTTTGTTTTTTGTTTTTTTAGTTTATTTATTTTGAGAGAGAGAATCCTAAGCAGGCTCCACGCCATCAGCATAGAGCCGACAACATGGGGCTCAAACTCATGAACCATGAGATCATGACTTGAGCGAAAATCAAAGAATCGGTTGTTTAACCGACTGAGCCACCCAGGCACCCCAGGGATCATTGAATCTTCTATGATTTCGATAGATTTGAGTATTTTTCAAAGAAAAAAGATGAATAAACTTACAGGATTTCTCACTCCCAAAACAGCGGGCTGCCGTGCAGGTATCGCCTGTGTCCCCATCTTCCTAGGAAGCGGCTGCAGGTCCCTGTGACAGCAGAGCACACGGCTGTGTCAGTGTGGCTGCCGTGAGCGCCCTGCGGCGCATCGCGGGGCAGGGGCTGCCTGGTATCGGGGCGTGGACAGCTTTACAGACGCCCCTCAGGACAAGAGATGTGTGGTGTCTGAGAATAATCAGGAAAGGAGCAGATCCCTGAGGCCGGCTTCCTGGGGGGAGCTGCCCTGGGGGGGGCCCCAGGGGCAGGGGGTCGGCTGTTAGTTGCTCAGTCACTGCCCCTTCACTGGCCCAGGGTGTGTGTCTGCAAATTGCCTATGTCCTGTGGGCAGCCTTCCTTGTAGCAGAAAGCACAGCAGACGGCGTGGCCATGGGCGGACAGGAGTGACCTTGTGCCCGTGTCTCCACAGCGACAGTGGCTGCCATGTACTACAGCTACTACATGCTGCCGGACGGCACCTACTGCCTGGCTCCGCCCCCGCCGGGGGTCGATGTGGCCGCTTACTACAGCACCCTGCCCGCCGGCGTGGCCGTGCCCGGCTCCG
>NC_043713.1:88444322-88463310 GCF_006229205.1 Suricata suricatta
GAGACGAGCAGCGCGGTGACCTCCACCATCACCACAAGGTACGCTCACTTCCGCCCGTCGCCTGGCACTGTGTGCTCTTGGTTTGGGGTCTTTCATCTGTCCAGACCCCCGCGTTACAGGGTTGAGAGTGTGACAGCAGTTGTCCTGATTCCCAGTCAGCACCCCACATCACCCCGACCCTCGCATCCTTAGCGCCCCCCAGCCCCCACGCCCTCCGCCCCCTGCGCTGCCCCAGCCCCTGGTCATTGTGATGCACTGATGTTTCAGTTGGGCCGCAGTGGGGAAGACCAGCGTGCGGTGAGGCTGCAGTTGTTGGCAGGAAGCACAGGATTGTATAGAGTTGACGGAAGTGACTCCCACAAGCTGTAGGCAGGTGGGCGTTTGGCCCAACCGTTGAACAGAAGTGACAGTGGGAAGGGGCAGGGCTTCAGGCCAGCGTCCAGGTGTGTGGGGAGTGAGCAGGTGCTCGGCTGGGGGCTCCAGGTGTCTGTGCTGCAGTTGACAGAATGCGGATGTTTCTGCAGAACGACCTGCCTTCTGTGCTGGGAAGGGGCCGTGAAACGGGAATGTCGGCCTTCACTGCCCACGTTCTCTTTTCAACTTGAAAAAATGTCCACATGTGATTTATTCTTGGTTGCTTCTAAGAATTAGCTCATGGGGCACCCGGGTGGCTCAGTTAAGCATCTGCCTCTTGATTTTGGCTCTGGTCCTGATCCCAGGGCTGTGGGATGGAGCCCCTCATTGGGCTCTTTGCTGAGTGTGGAACCTCCTTGGGATTCTCTCTCCTCCCTCTGCCTCTCCTCACCCACACCCCAATAAAATTAAAATTAAAAAGTTAGTTCCTAGTTGGAGGGAAATGTTAGACAGATGAACCAGTTTGCGTGATTTAAAGTCTCATTTTCCGTAGAGCCCCCATTTTTACCGATCGGCGATGATATTTTGGTCCCTGTTTTAAACCAGCTGACTTTTGTATTTGAGGTCACGCTCAGAGCCGCGCCGCGTGTGCGTCACTGCGTGCAGGTGCGGCCCTGGACACCCGGAGCCTCAGCAGCGCGCCGCGCGGGTGCCCCTGCTGCTGCGCCCGGGAGGCCCCGCACGGCATGACAGAACTCTTCTCCACAGTGCACTTGCTCCCGTGGCGGCCATCATCCCCCCGCCCCCCGACATCCAGCCCGTGATCGACAAGCTGGCCGAGTACGTGGCTCGGAACGGCCTTAAGTTCGAGACCAGCGTTCGTGCTAAAAATGACCGAAGGTGAGGTGAAAAGCGGCGCGGTGGGTGGACGCGGGCGTCCGGCCGTCCCCTCAGCTCGCTGTCCGGCCGGCTGCCGTCCCCGTCTCCCCGCGATTGGCCCTTGTGTGTTCACGCGGATGCGTCTGATAACCGTCTTGCTGGGCTACTTACGGGTGGGGGGGTTTGCTTTGTTCTTTAAGCAGGGCTGTCCGAGCAGCCCTAAGACGGAGCTGGCATCCGTACTTTTCAAAACTCTGCCATTCCGGGCTCCCTGGGGGGCTCAGCTAGCGGAGCCCCCGGCTCTTGATCTCAGCTCAGGACATGATCTCATGGTTCGTGGGTTCGGGCCCTGCGTCGGGCTCCGTGCTCTGCATGGAGGCTGCTTAAGGTTCTCTCTCTCCCGATCGCTTGCGCACACGCTCTCTTTTTCTCTCTTTCTCATAAAAAGAAGAATCGGCCATCCAGCAGGGAGGGACAGTGAGGTCGGTGACGGGAACGAAGGGGCACACTTGTTGTGATGAGCGATGCACAGAGGTGTTGTCACTACACTAAACTCTGGAAACTGCTCTGACCCTGTGTGTTAATTAAATGAAGTGACAGTAAAAACTTAAAAATACATGTGCCAGGTAAAAAAATACAAGTTAAAATAAAAAGGTCTATGTCTGTAAACAAAAAAAGCAGCAGAAAACAGGAAAGAATCTTGCATTTAATCAAATAACATTCCAGCCTCTGGGAAAAGCCATCCAGTGTGAGGTTGCGGTGACAGCGTGACCCCCGTGGCTGCGGGCGAGCGATTTAACCGCCCTGTGCCTCCGTCTCCCGAGTCCCAGAGGCCAGTAGGAAGTGGCCGTTGCTTCTGCACGCGGTCGTTGCGGTGACGGTGCGTGCCGGCGCCCAGCCGGCGGGGCGGGGGGGCCGTGTCCCTGACTTGTCGCCATCTCTCTCCTAGGTTCGAGTTCCTGCAGCCATGGCACCAGTACAACGCCTATTACGAGTTCAAGAAGCAGTTTTTCCTCCAGAAGGAAGGGGGCGAGAGCGCACAGGTCCGTGGCCACCAGTCCCTGTCCCGGGCGGCCGGGCGCAGCGCACGCCGGCTCTCCCTTTTCCCGCCCCCCGGGGGAGACGCCGTGCTTGGGGCCCACGTTCGGAGTTCCCTGATGAGCAGCGTGTTCTGAGCACAGCACCCGCTCCCTCTAAGAGTTTGGTGTTCCGGTGGCTGTAGTTTTTAACTGCTTTTGGTGAGGCCACCCACCATGTTTGTGTAACGTCTGCTCCGTGTCGAAACCCTAGACGCGGGTGCTCACGGCGGATGCTGCGCGGTGCCCTCTGGGCCACAGGCTGCACCCTCGGGCGGCGTCCCCGTGTGCGGCTGCTCCCATCCCTGTAAAGTGTTGTCCTGCCCCACGCCCCTCGGTCACATGGCGCCCCGACGTTTTGTTCAGGCCTGTTTCGGTAGAAGGCGTGGGCCTTGCTTCCTCTCAGTGGGTTTCTTCAGACTTCTCCCCTGTGATTGCTCAGACTGAAGAAACGAGGCTTTTCTGCGGGCGGTGGGCATGACCCGGCTCTCAAGGATTCTCGGGCATTTGTCTCCAGAGAAAAGGCCGTGAGCGCCAGCTCCCGTGGTGTCGGGGCTTTAAGACGCGCTCCGTCCTTCCAGAGGGAAAGCCTCGTGCGCTCCCCATTCCGTTCTGTTGTATCAGAAAACGCAGGTCAGAGTTTCCAGGAGTATGTTCCTTAGTGATGTGTCGTCCCATGGAGTCTGTCTGTCTGTCTGTCTGGGGCCCCTCCCGGGCGGTGCCTTACAGAGCAGCTTATGGTCACGTTTACTGTCTAGGCTGTGTCAGCACCAGAAGAGACTCCAGCGGAATCTGCCCCCGAAAAGCCGAGCGACGCTGGGGAAGACTGTGTGTGTGAAGACTCGGCTGACGCAGGAGGAAGAGGCGGGCCCGGGGGGAGGAAGGAGGCAGCATCCAGCAAGACCGCGGCAGACGGGAAGCTGGTGAAAGGTACGCTGCTGCCCGCCTTGGCCTTGCGGCGGCTCCTTCACATTCGGGAGAAAGGCGCCTGTGCCCGCAGGGCAGGGGAGTGGCCGCTGGTGCTGGTGGTCGTAACAGAGCTCCCATCCGCCCCGGCGCCCTGGTTTGGCCCGTGGGGGCATGAGCTCGCCTTTGCAGGCATTCTGACTGCTTGTGAGAACGTTTAGCATATTTCAAATGATGTCTCGCATCTCCTTAGACTCCTGAAACCACACTCATGTACAAACTCTTGTACTAGTGAAATGTGTCGTCCCTATTTGTCAAATTGCATGTCCTGAGGCCTCTACCGGGCAATAGTGCATCGCTGCATTTGGTTGCCTTTTATGTTCTTGGAGTTTTTCATCTGCCAGGACAGATGGGCCTGGAAAGAAGCCAACATAATAAAAAAAGGGGGAAAGCTGGCACAGGCACGATAGCAAGGAAAGGAGCGGTCAAGTGCATCAAGATGAGCCAAGGCCTGGTGGGGATGAAGAGGTCTCTGGAGAGGAGGGTACACGCTGGTGCCGACAGGGTGACTGTGGCCCCAGGACCGGGCTGCCATCCCAGGGGGAGGCCGCGCAGGCGGGGCTTGGAGTGGGCGGGGGGCCTGGGGAACAGCCTGGAAAGCGGCCACAGCCAGCTCGTGGCCCCCAGATGGCCGAGCAGAGGAGCGACTGCATCTAGTTGGGTAACTCTGTGAGGACAGCTGGGCAGAGGACTGCCTGGGGCTGTGGGTGGGACCAGTGGTCAGTCACAGAGCTGCAGGGGGCAGTGGGAGAGGGAGCAGGCTCGTGGGGCAGGTGCAGGGTCGCAGAGGGCGGCAGGGACTGTGGGGAGGCCTGTGCTTCGCGTCGGGGAGCCTCGTGGCACCGGTTGGTGATCGGGACTAACCAGACGGGCCCAGACGGGTGAGCGGGTGACCGCGGGGAAACGTGCCAGGCCAGAAGGGCACACTGAGTAGCTTTACCTGAGCGCACGTGTTCACTCGCCCTCCCTTCCCAGCCACCGTCAGACCCTAGTTAAATTAACAAAGGGCCGTAATAAGTAGAGAGTAAAGTCGTCGTTGCTGCAGAAGCAGGGGAGGCACTTACTGTGCACGTCGCAGAAGGACAAGGCAGCCCGCCCGGAACTCAGGTCACACTTCAGGACTCTTTGGCAGTGACCCCCTGGGGGGCACACTGTCAGGCAGAGGGGGGCCTGCCCCTGAGCCAGGGTGCCTCCCCACCCCCAAGATGATGTGGGGCTGCGGCCGCTGGGGCGGCACGGCCCCCCGCGCCCAGGCTGTCGGCTCCAGACGGGCACCGCTCCTTCGACGGTGCGGCTGGAGGCCCAGGAGACAGGGTGGCCGAGTGCCAGGACCTGGTGCGGCTGGCGCTCTGGCCCCCGGGGGGCCTGCGAGGAGCGGCCTGCGCACGGCAACACGGTGAGAGCCCGGCAGTCAGAGCCGGTGAGAGGACAGGGTGAAAATCGTTCTCAGCTCTCCAGGCTGGAGGACGAAGGGGCAGCAAAGCCTCCGGGGCAGACAGGCAGGCGTCTCCGGGGCGGAGAACAGCCCTGTCGGCGCATCAGGCCCACGTCTGCACCAGGAAATGCCAGGTAATTAAGGTGTGTCTGAAATTCGGAGTGCTGCTGGGCACGAAGACCTGCACAGACGAAGTCGTTAGGGAAAGTGAGGGCAATGAGAATATTTCGTTTTATTTTTTTTCTAAAGATTTTGTTTTTAAGGAATCTCCACACCCAGTGTGGGGCTCAAACCCCAGCTCGAGATCAGGAGTCACTCGTTCCACTGACTGAGCCGGCCAGGTGCCCCAGTGAGAATATTTCTTGTCAGAAAATTATCAAGTGCAGTGACAACTTCAAAGAAACACTTACATACCATCGTGAGCTTCTGTTGGTGAAGAAGAACCGTACGAGCCTTTAGCTCAACAACCTAGAAGAAAACTGTAAAATGCGTCTGAGGAGAGCACGAGAGGGGAACCCGTGACGGCCGAAGCAGGAACCAGTGAGAAAATGGTGAAGAGCAGTAAAACGTGCCTGCGGGCTTCCGCGGGGGAGACACCCACGCAGTGCGCAAGTAGGCGGGTACTGCCTGTGACGCTACATCTGGACAAGTCTGGAAATAATCGAAAAACTTCCCTGAAAAAGCATAAAATGCTAAAATTACCTCAAGGGGTGGCAGCACGGCAGATGTGTGGGTCGCAAAGAGTTTAGGGGACGATCACTGCGGACGACATCGCCAACAGGCAGCTGGCCGGGCCGTCGAGGCCAAGCTCCTTTCCCGCAAGAGGATGCGAAGCCTGTGTGACTAAAGCCACAGCCAAGGGCACACTGGGGGCTCCGGGCGGCTTGCTCGCGGCCTGTCGGTCCCTCCCTGAGGAACACTGACACTCACGCCTTGCCGCAGAGCCGCCGGCCTGGGTCTCCCTCCGCAGGTGCTGAAGCACCCACAGCGGCCCGAGCATGGCTGGGGTAGCTTCTTTATGAAGACGAGACTCTCGGGGTGCAGGGGCGGGAATAAAAACTTCTGCATCACATCTGACAGTGAGAATTCCGGATAAGGGGCTTAAATGTAAAAGAAGAAACTCATAGAAATAGAAAAAAGTAAAGGTTTTTTGTTTTTTAGTAATTTAAGAGTTGGAAAAAATTTTCTCAGAATTGAAGCCATAAATTGTAAGAGTAGTAGGTCTGATGGGGGCAGGATCTGAATAAAGTTAAAGACCGACGTCAAAACGTTGACTGCTAACAGAAGACAGAGGATTAAAATCCCAGACCGGAGAAAAAGCTCATCCATCGATAAGACAAGACACTCACTGCAGCAGAGAAGTAGGAGACAGAGGACAAGAAAAGATCACTCGAAAAAGAAGAAAAAGATTTTTAAAGTATACCTTCACTAGCAAGATGCTTTTCGCCTCTCAGGTTGGTCAAGTGGAAGAGTTATGCTCAGTAAGGGAGGGGCTGTGGGCGGCGGGAGAGGTAGCAGGGCCTCGGGGACCCGCCTCCGCGCATAGGTGCCCCCCCCCCGGAGGCGTGGCTCTGCCGGTGCCCGGACCAGGTGCCCGTCACAGGGCTCGCCAGCTTTTAGCAGGAAGCCTTGGCGATGGTCATGGGAGACCGTGTAATAAATTGGAGCATCCAGACCAAGAAATAACACTCGTGATATTAAAAAGATCTGTGTGGACGCAGAAACGTGGGAAGATGCTACCTGGGAATCGGAAGCAGGCCGGAGCACTCTGAAGTGTGGCCCTGGTTTCGTGTGTGTGCATGTGCACACGTGTGTGCCCGGGAACCTCTGCGTTGTGGGCAGTCTTCCGTTCTGCTCACCCGCGGTTTCGAAGTTGCCGTGGAGAACATAATTCCTTCCGGAGGCCCACATCGGCATCAGAGCTCGCTCACGTTCCCACGGGAGCGGGGGCCGTGGGCTCCCCTGCGCGCTGCCCAGGCACCTGCTGCTCAGGCCTGGCTCCCAGCCGCTCGGGTGCCCAGGGCAGCCCACAGCCTGCGGCCCGGGGGAGCGGGCCATGGCCACACGATGCAGGCGTGCAGAGGTGTCCACGGGCTGAGGCTGCGGGAGGAAGAGGGAAGCAGGTGGAAAGAAACAGGCTGAGGAGGCGGGGCCAGCAGTAGTGGGCAGCGCAGATGGAGAGGGGGTCGGGGCCAGGAGAGCAGGGGGTGCGCCTGCTGCAGGGGGGCTGTGGGCGGGGCCGAGCCATCAGATGCTCGCGGAGCCTTTAGGCTGCGGAGCAGCTTCGGAGCCCTTGCTCTCTGGCTGAGCTGGTGCGGGATGCTTGCTTGGCCTGCCTCGGGAGCTGTGGCCCGCGGACTGCCCCACCGCTCCGTTCTTTTACTAAATCAGCTTCTTCGGTCTGTGCCAGGTCCCCGAGCCTTGGTGCCCCTTGTGCTTCACGCGCGCGGTACCGAACGTCCGTAGTAGGCGTGTGTTGGCACGAAACCGTGCCGGGGCTTTCATTTTAAGCCATTCTATTTGTCGATTGCTGACCTTTCTGATTTGGGGCAAGAGATGGTTTGAGAATCATCACGTGAAATGATTTTGAGGGGCGCTGAGGGCCTCAGTCGGTTAAGTGTCTGACTCCTCATTTCTGCTCAGGTCATGATCTCGCGGTTCTTGAGTTTGATCCCTGAGTCAGGCTCCGTGCTGACACGTGGAGCCTGCTCGGGATTCCCTCTGCCCCTCCCGATCCTGCATGCTCGCTCACTCTCGCTCACTCTCGCCAAATAAATAAACCCTAAAGCTCTGTTGAGATGTAATACCAGAACCCCAAGTTAACAAACAATTTTGATTAACATTTAAGTGAATTTTTTTGGCTTTTTAAGTTTTGTTGATCCTGTTTATTGAAGAGATCATATTACTGTAGGCAATAAAGGGTTAATGTCACCCTTTTTTTCTCCTGGGAAATTTAAGATACACAAAAGCAGCGAGTTGTGTCAAGCAGCCCGCCCCCACCGCCGGCCCTAGGCCGGGCGTCTCCTGACCAGTCACCGCAGCCCGCCCCCGGGTACTTTCCAGGCTGGTCCCGATGTCCTGGTGTTTCAGCCGTAAAGGATTTAGTGACTCCAAAAGATGGACCTGTTTCTAACAGAAGCACGGTTCCGTGGTTAGTACGGACTCTCCAGCGGACCGTGTCCGTGACCCCCGTGTGCTGTTTTCAGGGATTGTCGTGCATCGGGGCACGGGGTGCCGCCAGGCCAAAGCCGATTTTCCATTTGACTTACCAACTCTGCCTTTCCGAGCATTTAGCGGCTGGAGTGCTCTAGCTTGGGGGGCTTGTGGACAAAAGGGTTGTTGTGTTTCAGAGATCTGGGGCAGGTACGTACTGCAAGGCCTGCGTGGCTCTGCAGCCTGAAAATGCAGGCGGTGGGACCTTTGGGGGCCACCTGGACCACCCTGGCCCCCCTGCAGTCACCCCCTTCTAGAACCTGCCGTGTTTACTTAGGGAAAATTCCAAGCGTGCGTCAGGCCTACCCAGCCCCGGCTTCCGCTCCGAGTCCGCTGTTTGCGCTGCCCTGCCCTCCCGTCCCCGTGTTTACTTGAGTGTCCTTCGTAAGTAATATCTCGTGGTTTTTGAAAGCGAAGTATCTTAATGCACCCAGCCGAGTGTAGTCAGGACCGCCCTTGCCGCAGCGTCTGCAGGAGATGGACTCCACGAGGGGGGCGGGAAACAGACTGTTTCCTTGACGGCCTTCGTGTTTCTCTCACTCGAATTCCCAGATGTCCCAGGGGAGAATGCCCGCCCGCTCGGACGGGCCATGGTGGGTGACAGTGTTCCAGCCGTGGCGTCGTGGGGCTCCTGCCCAGAGCAGGTGCCTGCAAACTGCGGAGGGCAGGGGTGTGGCCTGCGACTCCTGCTGTGTCCAGCTGGGGGTTAGAGGTTCTGTGTATAGAGGAGCCGCGTCGTACGTCGGGCCTGTGTGAGCTCAGCCAGGTGCCGAGCCCAAAAAGGAAGGAAAACCCCAAGAGGAAGTGCCCCTTGGCCAGGGCAGAGCGGCCATGCTGGCACTCCACTCACCCCCCACCAGGCCTGTAAGGCAGGCCAGCCTCCCCGCGCCCAGCGTGCGTTTGAACAGCCCCCTTTGAAGGCACAGGCTTGCCGCTGCCCCCAGAGCCCCCTGGGCATGAGATGCGGCTGGGGCTCGTGGGTTCTGCTCTGTGCCTCCAGGTACCTACACGTGCTCACCATGTTCGTTTTCCCCAATAGCTTCATTTGCTCCAATAAGCTTTGCGATCAAGGCCAAAGAAAATGACCTCCTTCCCCTGGAAAAAAACCGTGTGAAGCTAGATGACGACAGTGACGATGACGAGGAAGGCAAAGAAGGCCAAGAGAGCTCCAGTGGCACCGCAAACACCGCCCCAGCAGTCGCCTCACCCTGCGTAGTTGTTGAGGAGAAGCGGCCCCAACTCACCCAGGAGGAGCTGGAGGCGAAGCAAGGTTTGTCGGCACACCTCACACCCCCGCCAGAGGCAGCCCCGGCCTCCGAGCCCGCAGTGCTGGGACTGAGCCCCCGGCCGGGGCAGGGCAAGACCCGGGGGCAGGCGGAGCTTGGCGCACACAGAGAGGTCTCGGACACGGTGCCCCCGGCGGCTCGCTCTAGAGAGTGAGTTACTGGGGGGCCGGAGCCCGGGCGCTCCGAGGGCCGCCTCGGGGCGAATGCTCAGCCTGTGTTCCCGGCTGGGGTGACGGACCCAACTAGGAGACGCCCTTCTGGGAGGCCGTCTGCCCGCAGAGCCGGCAGACCCTCAGAGAGGACATGGGCCGGGTGGTTTCCAGACTGGGGCTCGTCTTCACAGGTCACGGCCTGGCCACCAGCGGCCCCCGCACCACCGGCGGTGCGCGCGGGCATCTCGCCGTCTCGCCCCAGAAAATTCTGTTCTCGCCGCGGTAGTTTATTAACTCTCGAGTTAGCAGTTCCTATCTGTCCTAACGGGTCCTCGGACATGGCTTTTCCTGCACATGCACAGACAGATGACACGACACTTCTAGTTGCCCCCTCAGCGGGCTCAGGCCAGCGCAATGCCACGCCCGGAGCCGTGTGTCAGGCCGTGCTTTCGTGCAGCGCCCCTTGCCGGGCGTGAGAGCCGTTCTGGGGTGTCCCGGACTCCAGCCCTCCCTCGTAGGGAAACCCATCAACCTTCAGACTCTGATTCTGAAGGAGAGATATCTAAAATACTAACAATGAGCGTACGAGCTAATCATCTCAAAATTCAGCTGGCCTGATTTGTTTACTTATCCTGAAATCTATGTCATATTAATCTTTTAGAACAGCCACGTTGTATCTCCTGACCCTTTCACTGCTTGTGGAAGCTGAGACATCAAGTTATTTATAGAACAGCCTTTGTGGTAAACATCACCTTTTCCTTTGTTTATTCCTTAAGCAAAGCAAAAGCTGGAGGACCGACTGGCAGCTGCCGCCAGGGAGAAGCTGGCCCAGGCGTCCAAGGAATCGAAGGAGAAACAGCTTCAGGCAGAACGTAAAAGGAAAGCAGCCTTGTTTTTACAAACCTTAAAAAATCCTCTGCCGGAAGCAGAAGTTGGAAAAGTTGAGGAAAATCCTTTCAACGTGGAGGTAGGTTGAGGTCCGTGTGGGCGAGTGTGGCTCCCTGCAGGGGCCGGCCTGCTTCCGCTGGGAGGCTGGGCCCTGGGCTCCGCTGGGGGGACACACGCCCACCCGGGGACAGACGTGGCCAGAGCAAGACCGTGACGTCTCGCGGCCACATCCACGTGGGCGCTTGGATTCAAAAGCAGAATGAGCTGCGGTCACTCCTGTCTTGTCTGTGGAGGAGTGTTACCGTGCCCGCCCCTTCCCCAGAGAGGGGGCGGTGTCACCTCCACACGCGCCCCCCGCCCCCGCGGGCTCAGCGCCTCCACACCACTGTCCCCAGAGTGTCTTCGTCATGGCCTTTCCCTGGAACACAGAAGCAGTCCTGCACTGTCCCTCCGGTTGTGCTGACGTTTCTGAGAGTCGAGGGCCTTTACTCCAAACACGTAGCCGCTTCGTTTGTTTGTTTAGCACGGAAAACAGCACTCTGAGGTCAGGCCTTCCTCCTCCTGTCGCAGGCCAAGCCCGCTGTCCCCCCAGGAATCAGACTGGAGCCCTCGGGCCTGGCGGGCGGCCTCAGACCCAGGGCTGACACGGCAGGGGCGTGGGGGGTGCCAGCGGGGCGCCGGGACACGCCCCCCCGGGCTCTTCTCCCCACACCCAAGAAGGGCCGCCGGGTGTGGGCTGCAGTGGCGGCACTGGAGGCCTGGGTCGGGGCGACAGAGGCTGTGCGTGAGGCGGGGGAGCGGGCGCAGAAGGCCCTCGCGTGCCTGGTCGGTTCCCTTCGCTGTCCCGTTGTCCCGTGTCCTCGTACGGAGGATGAGAGGCTCAGGGACTGGCCGCCTGCATGTGTGGAAGCAGCCGGTGCTGCGCGAGCATCCGCTTTCCAGCGACGCCGTGCTTGGGTTCGGGATCCATCGCGGCCAGCAGGTCTCGCCCCCGTGGGCGCGACGGGCTCCGTCTGCCTTCCTCCTGTTGCGGTTTCCGGCGTGTGTTCACGTCTGCAGCACGGAGAAATGGGTGCTTACGCCTCCTGTTCGGCCGCCAGGGGCATCTTCTCGCGCACCTGGTGGGAGAGCTCGCTTGAACGCGGGCCCGGCGGCGGCGGGGGGCCGGCCGGGTCTGACCGCCTCGAGGCGGACGGACTTCAGTCACGCCAGTGGTCGTCGGGACCAGGGTTCCGCTGGACGGTATCTTGGGCACGGCCGCGTCTGGGGACAGGCTCCTGCCCACGTGGTCTGTCCGTGCACCGCCCCTGCAGAGCAGGAGCACGGCACTCGCGCACAGGGGACCTGAAACCTGGGGGTCAGCTCAACGGAGCGGGCAGCACCCCAAGTCTGTGTGGGCGGGCGTGTGGGGGGCGGCGTGAGGACACTGTGCAGATGAGCCTGGCTCCGGACCCGGCAGGATTTCGGCTGAGCCGCCCAGGGGCCTCTCATTTTAGCCCTTTTAAGCCGCCCGTTCTGTGCATGAAGCACACGGCCTCGTGCACTCCTGTCCCCCCGCCACGTCCAGGACTTTTCCCCAAGCAAAACTCCGTCCCGCCAGCCACTGGCACCCAGGCCTCTGCTGTCCGTGTCCCTTAGCGGGTGGCGCTCAGGGCCCCGTGCAGGTGGAGTGCTGCGGTGCCTGATCTCCTGGGACCCCCTTACTCCACTTCCCAGAGCGTCCTTTTTCACTCTGTCGTGTGTGTCTGCGACGTTTCATTCTTTGTGGGTTTTCACGGGAAACGGATCTACTTCCGTGTGTAGATTCAAATGTCACAGTAGCAGGACCAGACCCTCCACGTCGTGCCGGTTTTTCACGCCCCGAAGGGCTGTTTCCGTCCATGCCGGGTGGTGCTCGTTGCGTAGTTACTGGATGAGTGACCGTCGGGCCTCTCCCACCCCAGCCCTTCCCCTGACCCGGTCAGCGGTGGGCGTGCATGCTCTTCCAGGGCCTGGCCACCGTGACCGTGACCGCAGTGCTGCTCTGAGCCCGGGGCCTGGCTTGCACCCTCCCTTCAGTGCGCGTGTCCATAGGGCGGGCGCCAGGCAGGCAGAAAGACGGCATCTGTGATGCTTAGCGCGCGTGTGGTAACTGTGGAGGACTTGACAGGCCGAGTGGCATCTTTGTCCCCTGTCCCCGGAGAGCCCCGCCAGCCTCCCCTCGTCTCCCCTTAGCTGTCTGCGTCTCTTCTGTCTCCAGTGTCACAGACATTTCTCTCTCTGTCCCCTGGATTCTGTGCCACCTAGAACTACTTCGGTTTGATGAGCACATACTGGACACGACGCATTCACCGCATCCCTCGCCTTGCCGCTCCTCTCTCGCCGCCTGGAGCGAACCGCGGGCCCAGCTGCCTGGCGGGACAGGGCGTGTTACGTGTTCTTCAGTGTCTTCAAGCGTCTTGTTGGCGTGGACAGACACTGACAGAACGTACGTTGGGAAGCAGTCTGTGAGGTAGAGAAACAGACGTACGTGGTGCTTAGAAACCCCGGCGGACACCTCACTTTTGGGGTGTGTTGTGTTCTTAATTCAAAGTGGAGAGAACCCAGCCGTCTTTGATTGGGCCCCTACTGAGCTCTGCAGTCATCGGCACAGCGACAGCACATTTCAGGACACCGTTCAGACACCTGCAGTTCGTGCGGGTTAATGATCCTGCCGGGTTTACAGGCCGAACAAGAGTCTGCAGGGAGGTGGGAACAAAGACTCACCGCGTGTGCTGAGCCTGTTGTTTGCGAGGCGCTGAGGCACTTTGGGAGATGGATTGGAAGCCTGTCTTACCCAGATACCCACGTGGGCCCCTCTGTCCCCCAGGCCAGTCTGCAGGGCCCGGAGCAGCCAGCACCCATGAGCATGTGGGTGATGCCTGGGCCTCCGGGAGGGGGTCTGGGCAGGGCCTTGAGGAACCCTGGTAATGGTGGAGAGTTGACAGATGGGGAGGAGCCTCCAGGACCACAGGCACTCAGGTGGCAGCAGTGGGTGCGGCGCACTGAGGCAGCCCTGGCCCGCACGGCACGGATGGTGGGGGGTGGCAGCCGTGTGCCTAGACAGGAACGTGGACGAGGCAGAGCCGCATTTCCACGGGAAGCCTGCTGCGGCCACGGTGTTGGGGGCAGGACACAATGGCAGGCCTGGGCAGTGGTGCCCACGACAGGGACCGCACAGAGTCCTTTGGGAGGGAGCACCGCACTTGGATCGGGGCAGCTGGATCGCTTCGGGAGAGAGAGGGCCCGTGCAGCGAGAATGACACGCGGTGGATTTAGAGGATGCACTTCCGAGCCTGACACACCGAGGTGGATGTAGAGTTGTCCCGTTTTATGGTTGGTGTGTGGTCGTTTCACAGTGAGGTCTTATTCAAAGATGCATGTTCGTCCGCTTTTGAGAGCTCGTCTCCTGCACAGGTCGGAGCTGGCCGCTTCCGTGCTGCTTTGCCGTGGTGCCTCACGGTGGGCGGGGGGTGGTCAGTGGCATTTTGGAGGTTACTGAACTGGGGGAGGGCAGTCTTGACGTTCTCTCGCTTTCTCGCAGACACCGCTGAGACCAGTCTGTGCCCTGCCTCCCCGTGGCGGCTTGTGCGCTGATGGTTTCTGCTGGAGTGTTACCGTTCCCCCACGGGAGGCGCCCACTCCCTTGGTGCTGCCCCCTGCACCGTGGCACCCCTCCCGCAGGGCCACTTGGCCCCGTGCCTTCTGAAAGCAGAGCAGAGAGGCGGGCCCAAGGGCGACTTCTGGTCTCGAGGTATGTGAGCGAGGCAACGGAGACGTAGCGGTTCAGTCAGAAACAGCGTTTATGCGCGAAGTCATTATTAAGACCCATACCGTCCGGTACGGTGTGCGGGAGCCACTAGCCATCCATGGTCATTTAAATGTAACTTAGTAAAACCTGAACAGAATTCAAAATTCAGGTTCTTAATCATACGTGCCACGTTTCAAGCGTTGAGTAGTCACCGCGGCTGAGGGCTGACCGCAGGGGACAGCAGAGCGTTGCTGCCACTGCAGCAGGGTCCGGACTGCACCGCTGGCCTGGTGTCTTATCCTGTGGCTTCTGCAGCAGCAGCAGATGGTGGGGTTCGCACTCTGACTCCTCTCCAGGCTCGGCACCCCCCGTCCAGGCCGCGTCCTCCTGCCACGCCCCCCGCAGCGCGGGAACCCCCTCCCCACCCCACACCCATACGAGGTTCTGGACGGCCGACCTCCACTGTGTGCTTCTCTCTCAACCTAGCACGGCCAGCAAGGAGATGGGATGTTCTGGTCTGTCTCCTGTTCCGAGTGAGCCTTCCTCTCTGGCATTCATGCATGGAGCGGGCACAGAGGGCCGGTGCCGGGCTGCAGAGGGAGCAGGCGTCCACTGCTCACGTCCTCCTGGTGGAGGGCTCCCTGCTCGTCGGGGTGCCTGACGTGCTGACGCGGCCCGCGTCCTGGGGTCCGAGGCTGGGCTGCAGCAGCTGTGCGGGGCGGGTTACTCTATTTGTTCATTCTCGAGTCTGATCGCTGGGTTTCTAAGTGGTCTCTTGTTGGTGCTTGTAAGCTGAGGTCATCTCAGTGAGTCCTCCGTTCAGCTGGGCAGAGGCCCCCATACTCGCTGACTTTGACTTTAATGGTGAATTTTATTAGAATAAGTAGATCTCACAAGTTGATTACAAGGGCAGCTCTGAAAATGTTGGTTTGATGAACCCGTTGCATCACACGGAGCACGAACCCCAAGCACGCGGAGTGTGGCCGCCGCAGGCACAGGAGTTCTCAGGTCACCGGCAAGCTCCATCCGAAACCCAGCCCGGGAGCTGCCGCGCACCCTCCCTGCATTTCCCTGGTGCCCGGCGACCAGCCGGGCCACGTGCTCTCCCCCCCTTGCCCTTGGAGGGCCTTGGCGAGCGCCGCAGCTCTGGCTCAGGCCAGAGCGCCGTGCCCAGGCTCGGGGAGGACGGACCTGCAGCTGCCCTCCAGTTGGGCCCGACACTCCACTGTCACACGGCCCCACGGGCTGTCCCAGGGTGCCAGCTGCCCGCTCCGTCCCCGTTTTTAGTCTTGCCCTTTGTGCAGCATGAGTCCCTAATTTATTGGGAGTTTGAAGACGCACCTCAAGCTGCTTTTCCCGCTGTGCTGCAGCAGAGCTGCCCGCCAGTGGGCACACCCGGGTCGTGCCCACGGCAGGATGAGGGGGCCCGGCAGCGCCCTCGTCTAGCCTGTAGAGCTGCCCAGCGTCCTGCGCGGTTTCTTGCGTTCTCGGCTCAGGGTGTCTTTACTCTGCTCAGGGCCGAGTCCCAACCAGTGCCAGAGCCGACGCATGGGCTCTCAGACACGGAGGCTGGCGTCTTGTCTGGTGTTGAGATGGGCTCCCCGCGCCAGTTCAGGCCGAGCCTTAGAGATGAGTGGGCATCGCTGCCGCTGGGGAAGGCGGGGGGCGAGGACCAGAACGGGCACTGAGCAAGGTCTCTGCCCCCTCCCAGCGGCTCCCGGCACGTGGAAGAAACCTCTTGGGACAGAGGGCAAGTTGTTCTCGGGCATATCGGGCTCTGCTTGCCACCAGAGAACGGAGGGGGGCGTGTACGAGCGCTTCTCATTGACGAGGGCCTTGCTTTTCCTTTCCAAGCCGGAGAAAGCAGAGTAGCTTTAGTAGGAAGTGCTGTCCCGGCAGAGCACGTGGATGCAAGGAGCGGAAGGGGTGGTCACGCAGTTACAGTGACCCTCCCCTCGGGCTGCAGCACCGGCCGGAATGTTCCCCGCGCCCCCCCAGCCAGACCCGCACGGCGCGCCGTGATGGGTTTCAGGGTTCTCCGAGTGTCTCGGGCGTGTGGTTTTTAATGGCCACAGGTAAAGCTCAGTTAGAGTGAACTGGAGAGTGACCTTTCCTGGGGACTAGGGTGGGCAGCACCGGGCGCCGGGACAAGCAATGGGAAAAGTAAGGTTTCGGGGGTTCGGGTTTTGATGGGTGCTTTTTGTTTTGTTTCGTTTTTGTTAAACTCATTTCTTTGTTTTGCAACATGATGTGGACGAACTAATGTCCGTGGAAGTGGGTTTACTGTGCGGTTTTTAAAGGCCACGCACCACGTCACCCCCAGATGCACCGGGGAGCCGGGCCCTGACGGTCACTGGAGAGCACTGTCACGTGGGGCCTCGGCGTGTGCCTCGCACACCTGGGTGAATGGTCTTTAGAAGCGGTTCCTAGAGACGGCATTGCCCCAGTGGTGCTCACAGCCGAGGGGCCACCCGCCTCCCGGGTGTGTGCGGTGGTCCCTGCAGGGGGCATTTTCTCCGCGTCGGGCTCACTCGCGTGAAGGCCTTGCTGGTGGACTGTAGTCTCCGGAGCGCAGCCCTGTGCCGAGGGCACGTGTGGAGCCTGGCTTGTGCCTCTGGGTTGTCTGGTTAAGGACTGCCGTGTGACCCTCACCAAATTAACCATGGAGACTGGTGGAAATTGGGTGGTTCTCCTTCCCTATGCCCTTTACAGGGTAAGAAATTCCCCTTACACCAAGGAGGGCTATGCCAGGCTTTAGGGGAACAGTGGTAACTCAGCTGACCCAGGATTGGGTCGGTTACAAGACAGAGGGGGGAATGTAAGGACGCAGGTCTGAGCCAAACTGACTCGAATCATTAGACATAGAAGGGCACACGTTGCCCGAGGCAGGAGGGACCACCCTTGTGACACCCAGTCAGGAAAGGCCAGCCAACACCCTTAACATTCCTAAGGGCAGGCCTAGAAATCGGAGCTATAGGTAATCACTTACTGGTTGAGGCTACTTACACCCTAGTGAGGGTCCTGGGTCCTGGGTCCTGGGCCCACTCTGTAATTGGTTAGCACGCTAAATGGTGTGATGGGGTCCCGCCAAAAGTGACGAGTACTCTGGGCTACGTGAGTGGTTAAACCTGCTGTCGGTGATACCGTCTAATAACGATTGGACCCCTGCGCCTGTGTCACAATGTCCTGTACCTCCCCCTTCCCAAACCCACAGAGGCCCTGCCCCGCCTTTGCTCGGGGCTCTCAGCCGGGCCCACCGCGCCGGGAAGGTCTGTGAGCCCGAGTTGAGGTCCGGCGAGCCTAAACCCGTAACAAAGCCCTTCGCTTTTGCATGCGTGGGGAGAAAAAAAGGATTGCCGGGTGAGCCGTGTTTTCCCCAGGGTCATGAGCTGGGACTGGTGTGTGGCACACCCGTGTGCAAGGTCTCCAGATGACTCCACTTAGGTGTGTTGCAGAGTCGTGACCACAGTAGGTGTAGTTAGTATCCTTCAACTCAGACGCAGGAAGCAAAGAAGGGTTTTTTCTTTTGACAGAGTTCTTTAAATGAAAGAGGGACGTTTTTTCATTCAGGCCTTCTTTAAAAATTATTTTCAGGTTGGTGTAGAGATTCTTGAAAGCCTAATCATACTAGAGGCTTAAGAATCTCTGTGTTAATGCAAACTCACAATTATTTATGAAGGCTCCAGGCGGCTCTTTCCTTAACACCACGTCCTTGGAGCCACGTTCCCTCCATCAGACCCAGCGCTGCGGCTGCGGTGGGCGAACGACCGTATGGGGAGACGGTCGCTTGCGCCCTTGGCGTCTGCAGAGCCACCGTTGCCCTGGAGACACCTGGGCGGTGTGTTAGCGCCATCAAAAGGGACGCCGTCTTCTCTAGATGCTAGTCCGTTACTGCTGTGAATCGTGTGTGGATAATCTCAAAGTTGAAACTTCACAAATGTGCATTTTTAAATGTCCTGTTTTCCTTAATAACATCGGGATATTTTCTTGTGTTCCCAGGAATCCAGCGCCGTGCCCTGTCCTCTGCTGACTGGGGGCAGGCCTCTGCCGGCTGCGGACGTCAAACCCCCCGAAGGGCCCTCTAGCAAAAGCAGAGACCCACCAAGAGAAGAAGAGAAAGAGAAGAAGAAGAAGAAGCACAAAAAGCGGTCTCGGACAAGGTCCCGCTCCCCCAAGTACCACGCGTCGTCCAGGTCCAGGCCCAGGTCCCACTCGAAAGCAAAGCACTGTCTCCCCAGTGCCTACCGGACGGCGCGGCGCTCCAGGTGGGTGTGCGGGGCGGGCGCCGGGTCCCCCTCCCCGGGGCGGGGCGGCAGGTGCTCCAGGTGGGTGTGCAGGGCGGGCGCCGGGTCCCCCTCCCCGGGGCGGCAGACCTGCGCAGACGAGCCGGCGCGGGCCATGAGTGCTTGCGTGCGCATCAGCTTGCAAACACAGATGAGATCTTTTCAGGAGTCTTTTGTTTAATCTCCAAAGCTCACCAGCTACTGACAGTTTTTTTTAAATAGATTTATTAAATGTTAACACATCTTCCCGGCAAGGCCAGCACATCTGTTCTGTGTGTGAAAACTCACAGGGTGCCGTCTTTTGTTTGAATGAGAGGACTTTCCCAGTCTGATTCCTTTTGAGGGTGTAACTGTAGCGGGAGAGAGCAGCCCCTCTGCGCAGCGCCTGCAAGGGGGGGCTCGGGGTGCCCGTCCCCGTGTCAGCAGACTTGTGTCCAGACCTCCCACCCGGAGGCACTGTTTAATCAGAAGCTCCCTTCGCAAGGTGTGTGAGAAAGCAGATGACGATTTCAGGCCACAATATAAACATGACCCTTAAACGAGTCACGGAATTTACTGCTTAGTAAAAGCGGGGGGGGGGGGGGGGGGGGGGGGCAGGGTTCTGTTTTTTGTTTGTTTTAAGTGTTTACAGGAGGTTTGGAAAGCAAACCTCTGATTTTGAAGCACGCGTCTCAGTGCGATCTGGTA
>NC_043713.1:88463410-88484123 GCF_006229205.1 Suricata suricatta
ACCGACGCTGAGTCTCCTTCCCCACGGAGGGGCCGCTGTGCTGCACTTTTATGTGTAAAACGAAGTGTGCTCATGCACGCTGCCTCTCTGAACGCGTCCTGAAAACTACATGCTTTTCCGGCTTTTACCCAGACCAGACCTCAGGGGCTTAACGAGTATTTACACTTACTCATCAACAGTGACGTTGGACTTGCCTGCACGATAAGTAATTTTGATCCTTGGTGTCTGCAATTTTAATAGTGCTTTAGGAGTTCCGTCATCACCCCCCCCATATACACGTGTTTATACACATGGGCACACATGCCACACACACACAGATGCAGACACCCACACAGCCACACACCTTGCCCTCAGGTGTCTGTAGGTACATATAAACACATTTTAAAGTTTCTTTTTTGAGAAGGTTCTTTCTGACGAGCCTCCGAGCAGTAACATGCCCGGTAGACTCCTGGCCGGCTGCCCGCACCGGCAGGGCTCTGACGCCAGAATACAGTTTGCTCCCCGTCCCTGGTCTGGTGGCTCTGAAGGCCGCTCCTGTCTTGTCTTCACCGTGAGAAGTGAGTTCTGCTCTGGCATCCAGTGCTCAGCAAATATAGTCGGAGACGTGGCCCATTCCCGGCTGGGAGGAGGGTGGCGTGCTGGCCACGAACTGAGTGTTCATCTGACATTGGGAATTTTAAGAGTCTGGGTTTTATGGGACACCTGGGTGGCTCATTCTGGTACACGTTCCGCTCCAGATCAGTTCATGATCTTGGTTCGTGAGTTCAAGCCCCGTGTATGGCTCTGTACTGACAGCTCAGAGCCTGGATCCTGCCTCTAATTCTGTCTCCCTTGCTCTTTGCCCCTCCCCCACTCATGCTCTGACTCTCGTTAGCACAGAATCCTAATCCTTAGTGTGTAACCTTGAGTTACAAGAAAAAATTACATTACAGACTTTCTGCGTGTCTTAGTTCTCCGGTGTCGGACCACCAGCTTCGCCCTACTCTGACTTGATAAAACTGCACGTCACTGGGGCTGACTTTCCATTACCCTCCGAGGGCGTCCCTCTCGATGGCTAGGGTAGCATCTCCGCGATACTTTTAGCCAGTTGGGGTTGCGGCAGCTAACTGTTAATTTCTCCAGAACAGTCAGATCTTTGGTATTTGATGTTGCAGTTCACATAGGATAGAGCCAGAGTGCAACTTCATTGTAAAACAGTGGAAATAATACTGTGAAGTGAACCCTGCAGAGTTTCTGGATTTCCATGATGTCTTGCCTTGAAAACTCCTGTGTGACCAGGATGCTTTTGAAGCCAGACCCCTTGAGCTCAGGGCCCAGGAGGCAGAGAACAGCTGGCCTGGGGACCGCGCAGAGGGGCTGGCGGCCCGCCCGCCACCACGGGAGTCCTGCCTCCACGCGGCCTTCGAGCAGCGGCCCGGCCCCGTCGGGGAGGCCCCTGGGTGCTCTCCGCGGCTCCCGGCCCTGCTCGGCCCAGGATCCGGCAACGCCAGAGCCACCGGGCCCGAGCGCACGTGGGCTTGTCGGTGAAGGAACTGTTGACGTGTGGATAATGGTGACGTTGCCACCAGATACTGACATTGCTAACGAGACGGTCGTGATTGCTTCTTTAACCGTCTGCTCAGACAGACTCCCCCGTCACAGGCCCGCCGGGCTTGTTTCTTGATCCTGGCGCCCGGCCCGAGTGGCTGCTTTGTACAGACCTGCCTGCTCCGGGTGCCTCGCGGCCCCTCTCGCGGTGAGACACTGCGGAGGACACGTTTTCTCCCACGTGTTTCATGACTCAAGTCCTATGTGACACGTGGAAAGCTGGGTTATAAAGCCCTTTTCTAGCAGAAGTGATCTGTACGTTAATGCAGGGACAATCGCATGGCTGGAGCCCAAAACACAGTCTGGCCAAGGTGCAGGCGGCTCTGGGTCTCCAGAAGGGACCAGTCGTAGGGAAATCTTAAATTCCAAACACCGCTATATTGCTCCTCAGAAGGCACGGTCCTTACAACCACAGTGTTTAGCGTCTTTGTTTAATTATTTATTTATTTTTAGTTTTTTAATGTTTAATTTTGAGAGAGAGAGAGCGCATGAGGGGCAGAGAGAGAAGGAGAACAGAATCTGAAGCAGGCTCTAGGCTCTGAGCTGCCAGCACAGAGCCTGACACGGGGCTTGAACTCACGAACATGAGATCATGACCTGAGCCGAAGTTGGATGCTCAACCAACTGAACCACCCAGGTGCCCCTATTTATTTTTATTTTTATAATTTTTTGTTGTTGTTATTCTTTATTTGTTTTTGAGAGACAGCGAGAGACAGCATGAACAGGGGAGAGTCAGAGAGAGAAGGAGACACAGAACCTGAAGACAGGCTCCAGGCTCTGAGCAGTCAGCCTAGAGCCCAACGCAGGGCTCGAACCCCCGAACCGTGAGATCATGACCTGAGCCGAAACCAGACACTTAACCGACTGAGCCCCCCAAGCATCCCGTTTCGTGTCTTTTAAATCAGGGAAATTAGGGGCGCCTGGATGGCTCAGTCGGTTAGGCCTCCGACTTAGGCTCAGGTCAGATCTCGCGTTCGTGGGTTCGAGCCCCGCGTCGGGCTCTGTGCTGGCAGCTAGCTCAGAGCCTGGAGCCTGCTTCCGGTTCTGTGTCTCCTTCTCTCTCTGCCCCTCCCCCTCTCATGCTCTGTCTCCCTCTGTATCAAAAATAAATAAAACATTAAAAAAAAAATCAGGGAAATTATTAAATTAGGGGAACCTGGGTGTCTCAGTGGGTTGAGCGTCCAACTTTGGCTCAGGTCATGATCTCATGGTCTGTGAGTTGGAGCTCCATGTCAGGCTCTCTGCTGACAGCTCAGAGCCTAGGGCCTGCTTCAGATTTTGTTCCCCTCCCCTCCCCCCGCCCCTCCTCCGCTCATGGGCTCTCAAAAATAATTTTTTTTTAAATGCTAAGTCATCATTTAGTAAAGTAGGAGACTTTTTTATTTAAAAAAAATTTTTTTTAATGTTTTATTTATTTTTGATACAGAGAGAGACAGAGCATGAAAGGGGGAGGGGCAGAGAGAGAGAGGGAGACACAGAATCTGAAACAGGCTCCAGGCTCTGAGCTGTCAGCACAGAGCCCGACGCAGGGCTCGAACCCACGAACGTGAGATCTGTCCTGAGCCGAAGTCGGAGGCTTAACCGACTGAGCCCCCGAGGCGCTCCTGTTTTTTATTTGTATACCACATTCGGTTCTCTGCCTTAAGAGGAATGAGGTAGTTATGTGCTTTATTGCCTAAAGCTAAGATTCAGCTTATCTAAACCTAATGGTTTAGGTATTTTTTAATTGGCAGTTTTTTTATTGTTTCTTTGTCTTGCTTTGTTTTTTGATTACTTTATTGTTTAGTTTACATCCAAGTTGGTATATAGTGCAGCAGTGATTTCAGGAGCAGAGTCCTCAGTGCCCCTCCCCCCACCCCTCCCGAGCTCCTTTCTTTGTTCTCTGTATTTATTTAAGAGAGTTTCTTATGTTTAGTCCCCCTCCCTGTTTTTATATTATTTTTGCTTCTCTTCCCATATGTTCATCTGTTTTGTTCCTTAAATTCCACCTATGAGTCAAGTCATATGATATCTTTTTCTGACTAATTTCACTTAGCATAACACACTCCAGTGCCATCCACGTAGTACTCCTCTGTGCATACACCACGCCTTCTTGATCCACTCATCCGTCAGTGGACATTCAGGCTCTTTCCATGATTTGGCTGCTGTCAGTAGCGCTGCTGTGAACATTGGGGTACGTGTGCCGCTTCGAAACAGCACATCTGAGGGCGCCTGGAGGGCTCGGTTGGTTGAGAGGCCGACTTCAGCTCAGGTCATGATCTCGCGGTTTGTGAGTTTGCCCTGTGTCGGGCTCTGTGCTGACACCTCGGAGCCTGGAGCCTGCTATCCCTTAGATAAATACCTAGTAGTGCAATTGCTGAGTTGTAGGGTAGTTCTATTTTTAATTTTTTGAGGAACCTCCACACTGTTTCCAGAGTGGCTACACCTGTTGTTTTTGGTGGTGTTGATTTCAGCCATTTTGACAGGTGTGAGGTGGTATCTCGTGGTTTCGATTTATATTTTCCCTTGTGATGAGTGATGTTGAGCATCTTTTCACGTGTCTGTTAGCTGTCTGTGTCTTTGGAAAAGTGTCTGTTCATATCTTCTGCCCATTTCTTCACTGGATTATTTGTTTCTTGGGTGTTGAGTTTGGTAAGTTCTTTACAGTTTTTGGACGCTGACCCTTTACTGATATGTCGCTTGGCAGATAGCTTTTCCCTTTCTGTCGGTTATCTTTTAGTTTTGCTGATTGTTTCCCTCACCGTGCAGAAGCTTTTTATTTTGATGAGGTCCCAATAGTTCATTTTTGCTTTTGTTTCCCTTTCCTCTGGAGACGTGTTGAGTGAGAAGTTGCTGCGACCCAGGTCAAAGAGATTCTTTTCCTGCTTCCTCCTCGAGGATTTTGATGGCTTCCTGTCTTAGATTTAGGTCTTTCAACCATTTTGAGTTTATTTTTGTGGATGATGTAAGGAAGTGGTCAAGGTTCCTTTTTCTGCCTGTCGCTGTCCAGTTCTCCCATCCCCACTTGCTGAAGAGACTCTTTATTCCATTTGATAGTCTTTCCTGCTTTGTCAGAGATGAGTTGGCCATACGTTTGAGTGTCCATTTCTGGGTTCTCTGTTCTGCTCCATCGATCTGAGGGTCTGTTTCTGTGCCAGCGCCGCACTGTTTTGATGGTGACATCTTTGTGATACAGCTTGAAGTCCCAGCTTTGGTTTTCTTTTTCAGGACTGCTTGGCTATTGGGGGTCTTTTCTGGTTCCATGCAAATTTTAGGATTGTTTGTTCATGCTGGCATTATTTTGATAAGGATTACAGGTATTTTTAAACTATAATCTTGTTAAGACTGAGGCTTGAAGTTAAGGTCATCTTTAGAAGTTGTGATAAAATCACCTCTGGTGTTTGTTTTTGGTGAGTCGGTCTATACCCGTTGTCTGCATGGGGTTCAGGCGGAGGTCTGTGAGTGACCATCACACGGCCGCTCACTGCCTCAGGGCTCCTGCCTGGAAGGAGCTGGGGAAGAAAGTGCCTTTTTCTAAGTCCTATTTAACATTGAAAACCAACTCTAGCCAGCCAGGATGGGGCCAAATCTGTAATTCCCTGTACCGTCTTCTTCCTTGTCGTAGTGAGTCTCACGTCCGTCCTGCTCCTGTGTGAGACTCCCTCGAGCAAGCTGGTGCTGGCGGCCACTCTCCTTCCGGGGTGCAGACGGCACCCGGGACCTGGCCGGGACCTTCTCGGTGCGGGCCTTGGGGGTTGGGCGGGCTGCTGCGGAGAAGCTGTTGGCAGATGACCCGCTGTTCTGGGAGCGAGGTTTGCTCTGTCTTTATTTGCCTGCAGGCCCCCTCGATTGTTCCAGACGCGGGTCCCAGCGGGTCCCAGGCGCCTTGCACAGCTCTGCCTCCCGCACGTGTGGGGGTGGCACGGCCCGCCTGCCAGACAGAGTGAGGGCATCGGCGCTGCTCTGATTAACGCTCCGTGGTGGTGCTCTGGCTGGAGCCGACGGCGCCAGGCGCAGGATGGACCTCCTTCCCAGCTGACCTCGGGGCTGCCGGCCCCGAACTCTCCCTCGCTTCTCCCGGTCATCGGGTTTACTGTGGAGCTCCCCCCGCACCCCGCGTTCTGAAGGCGGAAGTGTGTGGCCCCGGGTCTGCGGAGGCGGCGAGCCTGGAGCCCAGGCGGCCACCAGGCAGAGCGGACTCTTAGGGACACCTGGTAAAAAGTCGGGGTGTCCGCCGACCTCCCTGTTGCAGGTTGTCACGTACGAATCTCAGGACAGGTCTGGAAGAAAAGCAACACCCCCTGGTGAGCTGGAGGCCAGGTCCCCAGGTGTCCGCGGCCGGCGGCTTTCAGGAATGACTGACGGCCGCCTCTGTGACACCGACCTCTGGCACAACAGTGTTATTTGGGGGGTTTTAGTGTAATTAAAATGATTCAGTGTAGAATCTTTTATGGCAAAACCAGACTGCTCTTTATATTATTTTTGAATGGGTTGTCATAGAAACAGAACAAAAAGAAATTGGGGGTTTTTTTTTTTTTTGGTCCAGGTTTCTGCTTACCATACGTCTTCCTAAAACAGTAATTTCATTGAACGAACAAAAACTAAAACAAGAGTCTGAAAGCCCTCATCACGGTCCCCCGCCCCCCGCAGCCCGGCCTTGGCCCCCAGCGAGCGAGGGTCTCCGTTGAGCCTGCGGTGCACACCTAGAGCAGAGCATCTTTCCAGGCACACGAGCAGGAAGGATAACATTTTAACAGATAGTTTTGCATCCCGAGAATCTCACAAACTTAAATCGTCCCGCCTGAATTACCCTCGAGGCGTCGGGTTCTAGATTGAGCCTCCACGGCCTGTTGGTTGTTCGCGCCGAGGGCCCACCGGCCAGCGTGCGCGGGAGGCCTCAAGGCTCTGGCTTCCCCGTGCTGCCAGCGCTCAGGACACGGCAGCGGGCAGCGGGCAGCGCTCCCGTCGGTGGGGACGGGCGCTGCTGCCCACGGGGCCACAGCACGCGCTCCAGCCGCGCCACGGGCTGCCATGCACATCGGTGCGACGGGTGTCCCGGACGGGGCAGCGGAGGAAGGCCAGGGGTGGGAGCCCCAGGAGGACAGATGGGGTGCTGGCCAGACGGCAGAGTCGAATGCTCATCCCTTCTGCCCAGGTCACGGTCCCGGTCCCCTCGGAGAAGAGCGCACTCTCCCGAGAGACGGAGGGAAGAGAGAAGTGTCCCCACTGCCTACCGGATGAGCAACAGCCCGGGCGTCAGCCGGAAGCGGACCCGGTCCAGGTAGGGGTCTGTGAGCTCGTGGAGTGTGTGCTTAGCCCCCGGGAGCACTGGGATGGCGCTTCAGCCGGATTCCCTGGAGCCGGTGCTCCCTGAGCAGGTGGAAGCCATCGCCACTGTGGTGGACGTGAAGGGCACGGTCTCAGATTAATTCCTCCTAACAAAAGACACATGCTTGCTTTGCCCTCAAATTAACCTTTGCATTAAAGGAGCGATCTCAGGAGAAGACGCTGGTTTTGTCCGGAATCCTGAGGACTCTTGTGCTCACTGCGGCTTGAATGAGTCGTACAGACCAAGTGAGGCTGGGCCTGGGCCTGACTCAGGGGCCCCGCAGGGGGTGCGTGTGCATGCGGGCCCTCAGTGCGTCCCTCCATCCTGTGCCCAGAGCAGCTGTGGGGCCGCTGCCGCTGCCACACGTGGGGACAGGTGGCTGATTTCCCGCCGAGCCAGGGATGCCAGGCCCAGGGGACGGTGTGGTCCCCACAGCTGAAGGATCGTGTCTACAGGTTGATTGCTGAGTGCTGCCTTCACTGGCTTCTGGCTTTAAATTTTCTTTTAATAGGCAGTAGTTTTTTTTTTTAAGTTCATTTACTTATCTTGAGGGCAGAGTGGGGGGAGGGGGAGGGAGAGGGAGAGAGAGTCCCAAGCAGGTTCCACACTGTCAGCACAGAGCCTGACATGGGGCTCAAACTCACAAACCGTGAAGTCATGACCTGAGTTGAAACCAAGAGTCAGACACTTAACTGAGCCCCCCAGGTGCCCCGATTTTTTAATAGAGTCTTAAACTTCCTCCTTAAAAACCATACAGTGAGGGTGTTTGGGGGGCTCCGTTGGTTGAGCATCTGACTCTTGATCTCTGCACAGGTCATGATCTCCTGGCTCAGGAGTTCGAGCCCCACGTGGCGCTCTGCGCTGACAGGGAGGAGCCAGCTTGGCATTCTCTCTCTTTCCGTCTCTCTGCTCCTTTCTTTCTCCCTCCATCTCAAAATAAAGTTTATTTTAAAGAACAAACAAGGGGTCCCTGGGGGGCTCAGTCATTTAAGTGTCTGACTTCGGCTCAGGTCATGATCTTACCACTTGTGGGTTCAAGCCCCACATCGGGCTCTGTGCTGACAGCTCAGAACCTGGAGCCTGCCTTGGATTCTGTGTCTCTTTCCCTCCCCCCCCCCAAAAAAAAATGAATAAGTGTGTAAAAAAATTTTAAAAACACGTACAATGAATATCCGTATGCATGCACCTGCCAGCTCAATCCGGTGGGGCCCACATTTTTCCATGTGGCTGCCCCCCCCCACCGTGTACTCTGTGACTTTGGCGAGTCCAGGGCCAACAATGCTGCTGGGGGTTGGACTTGTCTGACTGTGTCCTCATGGCTGGGTCTGTGCTGGATATTTTGGCAAGAACACGACAGGGGGGACATGAAACTTCCTTTGCGTCACACCGAGTGTCTGTCGTCACACAGCTGTCGGTCTGTCCCACTGTCAGTGACGGCTCTGTCTGGCGGCCGGCGGAGGCGGGGCGATGTGACGCGCCGCAGATGTCCATAGCCACTCTCCTCTCGTTGGCCGTGGTGGCCACTGGTGTTGAATTGGTTCTGACAGTGGTGACGGCAAAATGCTGGCTTCGACTCCTCTTTCCTTCTCTAAAGAAGGCACACACCCCCTTTGTTTGGTGTCACTGTGGTCTCTGGGGTTCCATCCTTTGTACCTAATCCACTGCCAGGATTAACCTGACGGACACCATCTCACATTGGGCCCCGTTGGTCTCCAGGCATTTTGTTGCTTTTCGGCACGAGGTCCCGGAGCTTGGCTGGTGCTTTCCCCGCGCCAGCACCGGCCAGCCGTTTGTCCAGGGAACTTGGCTTCTTTTTCTGAGTTCTTGGAGATCAAGATACGCTTGGATTGAATTTTTTTTAGGAGTCCAAATCATGGGACTCTGTGGCCACATGGGATCACCGCGCTCCTCAGCAGGTCGCCCTGCTGTCTGGTATCAGCGAGCAGCCCGTGCTCGGTCAGCTGTGGTTTGCCATTGAACTCCCTGTGCTTAGCGCCACGCCGGGCGGCAGCGTGCTGCTGCTGCAGGCTCTCCTGCACCGAGTGTCACCGGCCCACCGCAGGCTCTGGGTGCCCGTCTTCATTCCTACTGAAAAGAAAAAGGAGAGAAAAACCAATGGAGGACAGAAAACAGAACCTTAGAAAGGACTCGTTAGCTGAAAAGAAAGCAGAAAAGGGGGGGAGGGGCAGGAACCACTGCAAATGGACGACAGGAGGCGGGAGGGCCGTGGAGCCAGCACCTGCGCAGACCAGGGACAGGCCGCGGCCTCAGCCTCCGCGGGGGACAGGCCACTGCTCAGTCGCTCGCAGAGCCCTCCAGCGCGCGAGTCGAGCACACACCGTGGTGGGGCCCGGCTGGCGGAGCACTGGAGTCTCGGCTCAGGGCTGCGAGCCCCTTGACGGGGCAGCAAGTGTAAAATTCCCTGCAGACGCACGTGGACGCTCAGTCGGTTTAGCGTCTGACTTCAGCTCAGGTCATGATCTCATCGCTCGAGAGTTCAGGCCCCACATCGGGCTCTCTCCTGTCAGCGTGGAGCCTGCTTTGGTTCCTATATCCTCCCTGCCCCTCCCCAGCTCGTGCTCTCTCTCTGTCTCAAAAATAAATGTTAGAAAAAAAAACAGAACAGAGAACCCAGAAATGGACCCACAATTATATGGTCATCTCCTCCTCAACAAAGCCGGAAAGAATGTCCAGTGGGTTAAAGACCGTCTCTTCAGCACACGGTGCTGGGAGACCTGGGACAGTGACCTGCACAAGGAAACTGGGCTGCTTGCTTACACCAGACACAAAAATAAACTTATCAAACTCAAGTCCCAAAAAACTGAAAAATCCAGTTTAAAAACGGGCTGAAGACATGAACAAACATCTCCCCAAAGCAGATGTGTGGACGGCCAGGAGACACAGGAAGAGACGGGGGCGCCCCGCGTACGGTGTCATCGGCCCGTCGGCGGGCGAGCGGGTAGAACCGTGGTGTGCACACACGATGGAGTGTTTCTCTTCTGTGAGAACAGAATCCTCCCATCCCCTCGGACGTGCCTCGTGTGGGGTGCACACAAAACAGGTGGGCAAAGGGACCTGTGAGGACGGAGGACAGGCCGGTGGTGACCCGCCAGGCAGGCAGCTGCGCTCCGTGCAGTGTCACACGTGTCCCAGCACCGCGGCCTGGAGCTGGCGTGACCGTGTCAACTGTCCTTCAGCTTTGCTAAGAAGAAGGCGGGGGAAGAACAGGGGAAACAGACTCGGGGCCAAACCAAAAGGATGGTTCTTTGAAAATGATCAAAAATATGATAAATTCTTAGATTGATGAAGTGTGAAGGACTGTATACGATAAAGGAGTGATAAGGAACTATATCCTTTTCTAGTTAATTTGACCAAGGAGACAGGTGACCACTGTGACAGCAAAAGAAATAGAAAATCTAAGTAACTCCGCCAAAGGACTTATTTGTCATTTTAAAACCACAGGACTCCAGGCCCAGATGGCGTTCATCATTAAATCCTAACAAATGTTCGGCGCGCCTGGGTGGCGCAGACGGTCAGGCATCCGACTTCGCTCGGGTCACGATCTCACGGTTCATGGATTCGAGCCCCATAAACATTAAAAAAAATAACAAATGTTCAAGGAAGAAGAGATACCAGTTCTAGCCGGTCTTGAAAGAACTCAGGGAGTATCTCGCTCACCTTGTGAGGCGCCGTGGCCGTGGCTCCTGAAGTGGGGGGGTGGGGTGGACGGGGCAGGTGGAGGTGTGTGTGGCAGGGCCGTGTGTGCGCGGGGACGGGGGCGCGTGTGGCAGGGCCGTGTGTGCGCGGGGACGGGGGCGCGTGTGGTGGGCAGCATCAGTCAGGCCTCTTCTCCCACTGGGGGACCCAGCAAGGCCCCGTCAGGCCTCCACAGGCATCTTGTAGCGGCTGGCGAGCCACCAGACCCGCGGTCGGTGTGGACACAGAGGACCCGGAGCGGCCACTGCAGTCCCGCCCGAGGACGGGGTTGGAGGCGCCCGCTGCCCCGGCAGACTCGCCCGGAGGCCTCCCGGGAGCACCGCCAGCCGCAGCCTCACGACGCCAGGGACACGCAGCAGCCCCGTGAGGAGGGTAGAGGCCCTCCCGCTCCACCTGCCTGCCGGCCGGTCCTCATCACTCACCGTAAACCCCTGCCTGTGAGCTCGGCCTGTCCTCGCCCAGGAGGCCCGCCCACGGGAGAGGGCGGCAGCGTGGCCGTGGGCCCGACGCGGCGCTGCATCAGCGGCGGGAGCCCCAGCTGCCGGACTCGGAAGAGCGACGCCGTGAATGCACTTCTGTGTGTTTTGTCGAGGGGACGGGGATCAGAGCAGGAAGGGGTCCAGGTGACTGGAGGCAGCAAGGAGGGAACTTTCTAGACTGGTGTGTCCCGATGCCGAGAGGAGTCTGTGTGTGGTGTCCGCACCTGTCCAGTCGCTCCCACGACCGCGTGTCTCCGGAGGAAAGGTGCGCCGCGTGTTTTCTGGAAGAAGGGATTCTGTCACTCCTCTGGCACGTGCTCCGGAAGTTTCGCCCACAACATCACGCTGTCATCAGACTGAGCCTGACTCATGGGCAGGGATCACCAGCCACGGAGACTGAGCCAGACTGGGAGCTCGAGCCGCCGTGGATGATGGTCACGTGCTACCCGACAGTTCATTCTCTCTGCTGCTTGCTGAGGTCTGAGCACACGTGCACAGACGTGAACCCCGCCTAGAACTGCGTGCCAGGTGTGTCCAGTGTGACACGGTCATCCTCACTGGCACCCGGTCGCCTGCCCAGGCCCTGACTCACCAGGCCGAGCGTGAGCCCCTGCGCCCCTGCCCTTGTGCGACGACAGCACCGAGGGGGCCGGGCGGGCGGCCACGAGGGCAGGCCGTGGGGCGTCCCCAGGCGGGCAAGGGCCTACGACCGAGAGCACAGGCCTGGGACTCCGTGCAAAGTGATGACACACAGGTTCCCATCATCCGTGAGAGTTCTGTGACCACACACAGACTCTCAAGCACCTTCTCCGCCCGCCAGCCACCTGTCAATCATGTGGGGGGCGGAATTTCCAGATAGCCAGCGACCCCCGTTCTGGAGGAACCAGAGACCGCGAGCAGGGCACTCAGAGCCAGCCTGGGCCGCACGCTGCTCTGACCTCCCATGCGTGGCACGTGCCCTTCTCTGCCACGTGTGCGGGAGCGGGTGTCAGGGCAGGATGAGTGCAGGAAGCGTGGGGGCTAGGAGAGGAAGAGGGATGGGACCGTGCCGAGGGGTAGGGGGGCAGAGAGCGGTACCCGATTTCGTGGGTTCCCCGTTCTTTAGCTAGAGTGTCTCGCGTCTGCGTGACGGGACGAGCAGTGTGAGTGGCACCTGCGTGCAGACAGCACTGGCCTCCAGAGGCGGGTGGGGCAGGCCTCCTCCTCCGGGAGGGCCGTCTTCATTCATTCCCTCCTGGGCGACCTTGGCCACATCTGTCTGCTGAGTCAGTAAGTCGCTCAGCGCTTGTGAAGGGAGTCAGCAGGTGCAGGCACGTGACCCCACTCATCGTCCCGTGGGAAGCGCTCGAACTCCTCCCGAGCCCTCTGTGTCTGAAGCTGCTCTCCTTGCAGAAGCCCCCACGAGAAGAAGAAGAAGAGGCGCTCGCGGTCACGGACCGAGTCCAAGGCCGGCTCGCAGTCGGCGTCCCCGAGCAAGCAGTCCACCCGCCGGCACACGGCGCACTCGGCCAGCATCTCTCCCGTGGAGAGTCGGGGCTCCAGCCTGGAGCGCTCCAGGTAACCCCCCGGGCGTGGGGGTGGGCAGGCCCGTCTGCCCCGCTGGGAAAGCACCTCTTAGCACGAGGCGGCCGCCCTGGAGCCACCCACGACTGCGCCCTTGCTCTCTGCGAGGCCCGCACGGCCGTGGGGCCGGTCTGCCATGACCCGGCCCCGGAGCCCACCTCCTGCCGCGCCACTCACTCCAAGCCACAGTGGCCAGGGTGGAATGGTCACTCCCTGACGGAACAGGCCCGGTGACCTAAGAGCCCATGGCTGATTGTTGCCTGAGTGGCCGGTCGGCAGCACAGGTGGGGGTGTCCTCGTGCCCGTGGCCGGCAGGAGGCGTTTGCAGATCCGCCAGCTGCCGTGCACCCAGAGCCTAGGCAGGGGCCAGGGGCGTCCGGGGGGTGGGCCGTGGCCGCCAGCCTCGTGCCCCGACGGCCCCGGACCGGCCGGCCCTCCCGCCTGCTGCGTGCACCTCACGGGGCGAGCGCGGGGAGACGTCTCCTGAGTCCGAGGCGCTGCGCAGAGTACTTCCCGTGTCTGCAGCGCAAGTCCTAAAAGCAGAGCACGTATTAATGACGTTGACTTTCAAAGACACTAACGACCAACACGGTGAGATGCTTGGGTAGTTTGGAGGCCTCTGACCTTTCTCTGTGTTCACACTAGGGGCGTTTCTCAGGAAAAGGACGGCCAGATCTCCTCAGCGATTGTCTCCTCCGTGCAGAGCAAAATAACTCAGGTAAGGCGGCCGCGGGGTCCCCCCCAACCCTTCCCGGAGGGGCTCGTGTTCGCCCCCACCCGCAGTCCGTCCCCCGGGCCGCACGGGAAGCCTTCGAGACCCCATGTGTCTCCCCGTGCAGGACCTCATGGCCAAAGTGAGGGCGATGCTGGCAGCTTCCAAGAACATGCAGACCAGCGCCTCCTGAGACCTGCGGCCGCGGAGAGCCCGCCTGTGCGCAGACCGCCCTGCCGGCGGTGCCCCCAGGGAGGCCCTGGGCCGGCGGCAGTTTTTGTAAATTAATTTTTGAGGACACTTTCAGTTTAAGATTTTTGACCAGCAGTCTCTTACCTGTATATTTGTAAATAATATCATGTTTCTGTGAAAATGTATTATCAAATAAAATGGGAGGAAAACACCTTTTCTAGCTAGCGACTGTGGGGCAGTTTCTTCCTTGTTTGGCCTGTGAGTTTGTTTCACCATGTGTCACTGGGCTCCCAGTGCGTCGTTCTGAGCTGTGGCCCCACACGAGCCCCCGTGGGCAACGCGCCTGTGACCGGTGCTCGGAAGGAGGCTGTGGTTTGTCCTCATCTGTGGCCCCGGGGCCCCCGGAGCTGCGCGGGGCAGGCCTGGGGGAGGCGGGCCACCACCACGTGTCCCTCCGGATTCTGTGTTTGCGCACGCGCTTGCCTGCTTCCGTCCCACGGGCATGGCCATCTTCCCTCACGCTCTGTCCTCCCTATCCTGTGTCGGCCTTTGAGACGCTGCCACGGCTCCAGGGACGTGCCCGTCCACGCTGGTCTCCCCCACTGGACCGCGCGCTGACTTAACTGGTGATCCTGGTGGCGGGCGGCCGCACGCACATAGGCATCACGCGCACAGTGTGTCCCTGGCGTCGGAAGGGCGGTCGAGGCTTTGACTCTGACGCGAGCACCTGCCTTCCAGAAACTCTCCGCCAAACTGGTCCACCTTCTGCGCCCTCCACGGGCGGCGCCGTCTCGGATGCCCTTGTCCCTACTGCGTCACCTGTGGCCACAGGGGACCTCCAGCAGCTGCTCCTAGTTTTTTCCGGTCTGTCCCGTGTCTGTGGTTACAGTTTCCACGTGCAAACATCGCTGTTAAGTGTTCCTCGTGGCCTCGGGCAGGGCCGCCGCCGGTGGCGACAAACCAGTCACGACGGGGAGGGGATCCAGGGCCGACGCTCTGCCAGCGGTCCCACTGCGTGTCTGTCGGCATCTGGGCGCCTGGCAGGGCCACCCGGCACGTGGGGGCCTCACGGCAGGTAGGCAGAGCTTTGCACAGACCGAGCCCCAGAGAGCCCCCCCAGACGGCCATGGTCGTATGCTTAGGGGACCGTCCCACCAGGGGAAGTGGGGAGGACCCCGCAGGGCGGCATCCTGTCCCGTGGGGGAGGGGTTCCGCTTGGTCCAGGGAGGCGCCCACTCAGGCTGCACAGACGCCAGGGACCCCTTGCTCCGCACACTGCACTTCCTGCCACAGGTACTGGGCGAGGGGACAGGCTTCGGGGGAGACCCCTGCCCGATTCAGAGATTCTTCCTAGGCCACGCCCCACCCGCAGGCTCTTGTGCCCCGGGTCCCTCCACGTGACCTGCGTGGGCGACCCCCACCCCCAGCCCCGCTTCCGGGGCTGACCCTGTCCCCCACTCCACTCCCCTGTTCCGCCAGGTTCCCGGATGAAGGCCCTTCGCTGAACCTGCTGCCCGGAACGGGGGAGGGGCTCTTCCTGTCCCACCCACGATTTGGTCCCACAGTTAAATACGCTCTCGTGCAGGCGTCCTGGTGGCTCAGGCAATTCAGCATCCACCTCCTCCGCTCAGGTCATGATCTCACGCTCGTGGGATCGAGCCCCGTGTGGGGCTTCTCCCAACTGTCAGGATTCGAGCTCTGGCCACGGCCTTCAGTGCGCGCAGCGCCCTTGGTCCCCGGGCGAGAGCGGACAGAGCCAGTGGGGGCGGACAGGCCAGCCCCACGGGAAAGCAGGTGCCGCTGCCAGGAGGAGGCGCGAGGGAGGCAGGCCTTGGAGAACCCATAGTTCACCCGCCCCGAGGCCACACCCCTGGGGCAGGAGCGGGGATCCATGTGGCAGGCTGGGCGCCACCCCCGGACAGCCACCCCAAGGTCAAGGAAACCAGAAGCTGTCCTGGGCTTCTCCGCCTTCGCGGTGCCTGCCAGGTGGTCAGCCCGCTCTGTCTGTCTGCCGTAAACAGCGTGGGCGCCAGTGTGGTGTGTGCTTTGAAGAGAGGGTGGAGCCAGGGGTATCCGTAGGGAGATGTTGGGCGACCTGGAGGAAATAATGAAGCAGGGGACCCTAGGGCCATGGGGCCCTAGGCTGCCAGTGCAAAGGTCCTGAGGCAGGAATGTGCTTTAGTGACCGAGGGGAGGGGGCGGTCGGGAGCTCATGTTAGGGGAGAGGGTGGGATTGAGGGGGCCCTGGGCAGGACCTGCAGACCCGGGAGGAGCTGGGACTGTGTCCCCAGTGCAGTGGGAGGCCCCGTCCCTACCCATGTGGGAAAAGTGGCCCAACTGCAATCCAGGGAACAGCCTGTAGGAAGGGTGGGTGTGTGCAGAGGGAGGTGGGAGGCGGGTCCCATGCCCAGTGGCCATCCCAACCACAGGAGCCTGACCTTGTGCCAGGTGCTGTGGTCTTAGTGCCGGGGTGGCTCTCTGAGGGAGACCTGGGCTGGTGGCTGCGTGGGGACCACGCAGACGTGCCAGGATGGCCTCGTCTTCAAAGACCTAACTGTTTGGTCTCCAGCAGCCCTTTCCCCAGACGCTGGGACACCGCTGGCCGCACCACAGGGCAGTAGCGGGGAAACCCGAGACTTGGGCTGCCCCCGGCCGGCCTGGCCCCTCGAGGACCCAGCTGAGGAAGAGTGCCCCTGAGCCCACGTTGGGGCGCCTCCTCCCCTAGGAGTGAGCCGGACCCACACCTCCTAGACTTTGTGTGACCATCATCACCGTCCGATTCCAGAACACTCCCCCCCACCCCCCAGATTAGCATTCTCCGCTGGGTCTCTGGAACTGCCTCTTGTGGACACTTTCCGCGTAGACTCAGGCACCGCCCGGCCTGTGGTGCGTCAGGACGTCCCCTCCTGTGCATCTGCCCGTGACCAGTGGACACTGCGTGTTCCCACTCTGTGGCCCTTGTGGGTAGTGCTGCGGTGACACTCACGCCAGGTTCCGTGCAGATGCAAGTTCTCCACCCAGCCCTTCAGTGGGGGGAAGCTGCTCCCGTGCAGGGTGGATGCAAGGACCCTCCAAGGAGAGCCCAGCAAGGGGTGGGGAGCGAAGGGCACGGAGACATGGAGGTGCAGGGTCCAGCACGTAGAGAGGTCCAGCACGGGCATGAGGAGCTGGGACACGAGGGGGTAGGGCCTGGGGACCCCGCCTCCCATGGCCACTCCACCACGTGAGCCTTACGGGTCAGGACCCTACCCCTGTGACCACTCCCCTTCTGTCCAGGCTGAACTGTGTCCCCAAACCCTCATGGGGGAGCCCTGACCCCCAGCACCACAGGATGTGACCGTGTGTGGAGGCAGCGGTCTACCCAGTTGACGAGGTGAAGCGGGGTCACCCAGGTGGACCTGCCCTGTATGACTGAGTCCCCACGGCGAGCACCGCAGGACAGACACACAGGGGCTTGACCACTGAGGACACAGCAGGGAGACCACGTCCGCAGCCCCGGGCTCCTCGCTGACCGGCGAGGACAAGCCCGTCCCAGGACCTTTAACTCAACCATATCGGCAAAGCCCCTTACACCACGTGAGGGGACACGTCTTGGATCCCAGGGATTAGGACTGGGTATCTCTGGGCCACTGTCCCACACTTGGGATCCGCGATTCATCCCCCACCCTGGGCGCCAGCCCCGTGACGGTGGGGGTTCAGGCATGCAGCCCAGGCCTCACCGCTCTGCTGGGGTGGAGGCGGGGATCCCGGTCCAGGTCACCACCTCCCTCCAGACCCCCCTGTCTTGGAGAAGGGACCTTATTTGAGTAAGCAACCTTCTGCACCCAATATACAGAGTGCACTTCTCTTGCTCTCATTTTTATTGATTTTCAGTTACACCAGCAAACTGGAAATAGCCACGTCTGGTAGGAACGTAAAGCAGGCTGAGAAGCTGAAGGCATTGGCCCGCTGGGCCGCACCTGGGTCCCGGGAGCAGATCCCCAGCGGCGGGCCCCAGTGACAGCGACAAACGAGGAAGCTCACCCTGGAGAGCCGGCCCAGGCAGTGGGTGTGGGCGGGACAGGGGGCGGGGCCGGGCGGGGCCGGCCGGTGTCCCCTGCTGGTGCTGCGCACATCCAAGGGCCCAGAGCACCTCCACTCCATCAGTCATGAGCCGAGGCCCCCGGAATGCACGCCCTGCAGCCTGAGGCCCCAGGACGAGGAGCTGCAGGTGCAGGTGGCGAAGGGAGCGCCCAGGAAACATGGGCGGAGCTCAGGCCTGCTGCCTGATATCAGCCCCGTGCCCTTCACTGGCTCCCTCCAGAACTTTCCCTCTGCTTTTACATGTATGCACACACATGGCACAGGAAAGCAGCATTTTCCCAGCTTAGCCAGCCCAAGCCACGGTCCCAAGGCCACCCCCCAGCCAGAGCCGGTCCCAACTAGGAGATGGGAGTGAGTGATTGGCGGCGGGGGGGGGGGGGATAGTTTCAGCATCCCAAACCGCTGGGCTGACAGGGACAAAGGGGGGTTTTCTAAAGGAAATTGGGGGTTCTGACACCAGAAAAAGGAAGATGGCTGGCTGGCATGGCTGGATCAAGGGCTCAGAAAGATGATACAGACTCACGTGTTGGTGTGTGTACGTGTGGTAAATGTAAATATATAGTTTCCTGGTTTTTTTCTGATTTCTGTTTTCTTTTCCCACCATTTTTCCACTCCACCTGCCGGCACACCTGGATCTAGTCCTCTCTGACTCCCAGCGGGCGTGTCCCTGTGTGGTTGGCCCGGGGCACCCCCACTTACCTGGCACCTTGTGAGTCTCAGAAGAGGTGCCCGTTCTCTGGCGGGACACAGCACCCCACGCTGCGGGGATCACTGATGGCCGGGCAGTGCCCTTGCCCGCGTCACTGGCCAAGGCGGGCACGACTGGCCAGGACGTGGCCCTGCTCTAGCCCGCCAGCCCTGGGTGGACGTTCAGGCAGCTTCTGATGTTAAATGAGTGCATCCTGCCTCCATCATCTCGTGCAAAGATGGGAGTGTTTTCTAGGGCAGGCCAAGAATGCTAGCCATGGAAAATGTACTTTTTAAATTTTAATAGCTGCTCCCGGATGGCCTTCCAGGGAGGCTGGACCAGCCGTCCCCCACCCCCGTGGCACCTGAGTCCCCACTTCCTGCACCCTTGGCACTTGATGGGGTATCAGTTTTCCAACATCACCCACCTGTTGGCTAAAAGTGGCCTCTTCTCGGTGCTTGGACTCTGGCCACGTTCAAACCCCAGGATTCAGTGGCAGGCTCCGAGAGAAGCAGCAGCAGTGGGGCCGTGGTCCCCCAGCATGAAGTGACACGCCCCGCCCCCCAGCATCCTTGGTGCCTGCTGAGGTCCCCAGCCACCTGGACCTGTCCCAGGAGAACCACAGCCTGTCCACGCCTTAGGCTTGTGCCGCTGAGGCCGCTGTCCCAGCCTCCTCCCCTCACTGTCCTCGGACTCATCCGCCCACAGCGCCCTGCTCCAAACCCTCAAATGCAGGAAGGACTCGCACCCAGAGTCAATTGCTCTGGCAACCCTTCCAAGCCCCTGGATCCAGCCCTGCCTGCCATCCATCTCTCTTACTCTGACTTCATCACCTCCCGTTTTCTTTAGAGAACCCCTTGCTTCCTACAGTCTGTGCAGGCATATCAGCTCATTTCCATCCCCCAGCCACAGGCTTGGCTCAAGGACAGACACATAATCTGCATCATCCAATAAAAGGTGGCCGTGGGTCTGTGGCTTGAGAAAGAGTCTGTGGCTGGGCTTGCTAAGCTGCACGGATGTTGGCTGGAGCTGCCCTGCGCCATCTTTGCTGCCATTTGGAGAAATCTTGCCTGAGGATGAAGCCAGCACGGCGACGGAGGGAGAAACTGCCGACCTAGTCCCTCTGCAGCTTGATGCAGACTCGCCTGACCTCAGCAGGCCCGGGACGGCCCAGCCTAACAAGCATCTACATTTCCGTTCCTTGACTAGAAGCAGTTTAAGCTGGTTTCTGCCACTCACAACCAGGGTGCCCCATGCACGTGAGCAAAATTTGGGGATGTGCCTCTCAGAGGTCACTGGGTGCCAGGGTGCCTCACCACATAGCAGCTCAATTTGTCAATACAAAGGACTCCTGAAGCAGGTGCAGGATCTCCTGGCTCCAAAGGGGCCACAGAGCTCTAAGGGTAACAGAGATCCCATGACCAAGGCCACAGCTTGGGGCAGGATGGTGAAGGGGAGGCTCTGCCTGGAACCCAGCCCTCCCCACTCCCTCCAGACCGCGTATGTGGGTCCAGCGGAAATGCCTGGGCCTTAGTTTCCCTTTCCATAGAATGGGCCCTCAATACTGACAACACCAGCTCTTCCAGATGACTGGATAGAGTTGTGGACTCAGCAGGATGAGAAATCTAACAAGGTGTGTGTGTGGGGGGGGGGTTTGCATCTGAACCCCGCAGCCCCTCGCTCCCCACCGAAGACCCCGAAGGTACTTAGTTTCTCTGGGCCTCAGTTTCCTCGTTTGAACACTGGGAATAATAGTGCCCCTCTCGTAAAACGTTGTGAGAAGCCAATGAGATTACAAATGAGGCAGGCCGAACCGGTGCCCAGCGCACACAGACCTCCGCCAAACGTCAGCATCCGCCTCCCCCACCCGGAGCCCACAGACTCACAACTGCGCCCAGACCCCAGGAGACTAGCGATCCGACAGCGCCCCCGCCCCGCCCACGCTCGCAGCCCCCACCCCACCCCCACCCCTTCCCTTCGCGTCTCGAGGGCTCCACCAGGCGTCCGCCGGACGCGCTGCGGAGGCCGCTTGGGGTGCCCGGCCGTGACCACGAATCCGGGCTCTGGCTGGGGTTCGCAGAGCGCGCTGGCAGGCGGGGAGACCGGGCAGCGCCCAAGAGTGAGAGGCGGCCCCGACCACCGGACTTTGCGCCCGCCCGCGCACCCCCCGCAGCTCCGAGACCGTCTGGGGACACTCGCAAATCTCCTTCCTTTCGGGCACTGCAGCCCCAGTGTCCGCTGCTCGGGCGCGGCGTGCGGTGGTGCGTCTGGGGTCCTAGTACCCGCGCAGGACGCGGAGCCTTTAAGGCGGTGGGCGGGGCGAGCGCGGGCGGCGGTCATTAGCATACATTAGCATGCCCCGCCCCCGCCGCTGAGAGGCGGCG
>NC_043713.1:88484223-88524192 GCF_006229205.1 Suricata suricatta
GCTGTGGCGCGCCCGCGCCCCGCGCGGAGGACCTCAGCCTGGGAGTGGTGAGTGCGCGGCCCGCACGCGGGGTACCGCGGGCCGGGAGGACCCCGACAGTGCCCCTCGGCGCCTGCGGGAGCGCGGGGAGCCCTGGACCCATTTCTTAGGCGGAAAGCTGAGGCCGGGACGCAAGCTGAGCGGCTGACGCGCGCGCACCCAGGTCCGGAAAGAGGCGCCGGGTGCCTTCCCGGTTCCTCGGCGCTCGCCGCGCGCCGCAGCCGCGGCAGACAGCGGAGGTTGGGGCTCCCTGGCTGAGCCCTTGTCTGCGGCTCGGAGCGGCCCCAAAGGGGGACCCCAGGCGAGTGGGACAGCCGTCGCAGCCGCCGGGAGCAGCGCGCCCCGCGTGCCTTCCCGGTGGGAGTGGCGGGGGGGAGGGGCGCGCACCCACCACCGAGGAAAGGTCGGGGCTGCGGAGTGGGGGCGCCCCGGAAAGCCGATGGTTTTGCTCCGTGTAGGGCGCTGGGGAGCGAGAGAACCTGCCCCCAGGCCCCACTAGACATGAATCCCCGTTCCCTGTCCCCTTCCTCCGCCAGGGTGGCCGGCCTTGCTCTGTCTCCCTCTTGGCCCTGTCTGAGCTTGATGGGGCAGGTTCTCTCGCTCCCCAGCGCTCGGATGCAGCCCCACCGCGGTCCCCAGCACCCCCTCCCTGAACACCAGCTGTTCCCTTGCCTCGGGAGCCTTCCTGGGGGCGGCGGTAGCGCCCTCCTCCCACAGCCTTCCCCCTATTCAGACTCCTCAGGACCTGGAGGCTTGAGATCAGACTTTCTGGGTCTCGCTGCCCCCAGGTTGGAGAGCCCAGGAGAGGGGCGAGGGGCTGTTGGATTGTTTCTTCGGGGGCTTCCACCCCTGCTGCGGCCCCTTTTTCCGACAAGATAGCGGGGATCCGGGTCAGCGACTGCCCCTTCCCAGCCCCGCACCCTGCCCACGCCCACCTGCGCAGACAGGGGTGTCCTAAAGGGGTACTGGCCGAGCCCTTCTCCCAGCGCCATTGACACTTGAAAGCTGCAGGTGGATTTCAGGCAGATCGGCGGGGGCACTCGACTGGGGGAGTTGGGAGTCATCCGCAGCTCTGTACAGTTGGCAGGACTTGGGCACAAGCTCTGGCCAAGAAACAGGCTGGGGGCCACCCCCACCCAGCTGCCCCAGCCCTGGAAGCCATCTGGGAGGCGCAGCCACCAGTCCTGGCTGCCGGCATCCAGACGCCTGAGGGACCCTCCCAGCCAAACTGCCTCTGAAATTGGGGTGTTCCTCTGTAGTCGGGGGTTTCCTGGATCCCCTCCTGGGGCACATGATCTGGGGACCAGCGTGTCTCCAGGTCTGGGGAGAGAGACCATAGAACCCAGGATTCCACTTTCTAGCCCAGAGAGACCCTGCTCCGAAGGCTAACGAGGATCAGGCGGCCCGTCGGGTGATGGGATGGGAGTCCCGGCCTGGCCCGGCCGGTTGGTCAGACCCAGGGTGGTTCCAAAGTCTTTCTCTGCCTGCCTAGAGACATCAGGTTGTGCACCCCCTCTGCTTGCTGCTGGGGTTCCTGGGGACCACCCCCGGGGGTGGGCAGTCACCGGGCCAAACTCTGTGGAATGCAGTGGGGCGGGGATGTGGCTCCTTAGCCTGGAGCTCCAAAGACAGCAGGGCCCTGGCATCTGGCCTGGTGGGTAAAGAGCAGAGGGTTCTGCTCCTGACTCTTAAGGCTCCCACCCGGGGAAGGCCAGGACCCGCCCGCCTGGCGGAGCGGCCTTCCAGCTTCCTGCCCCGTTTGTGGGTGGAGGGCGGTCTCTGGTGGCCTTCTGGGGAATGACACCTCAAAGCTGCTGACCCAGAGTTGCAGGAAGTCTTGGAGACAGGCAGGATTTATGGGGAAGAGTGGGGGACTCCTTCCCGCCCCTTCGGTAGCTGCCTGGGTCCGCTGACTCTGGATCTGCAGATCCGGGGCTGCCAGTGAGGAGAAGGGCCCCTTTGTAAGTGTGACCCAGCTCCTGCCAGACAGAGTTGAGCCCAGCGGGTCTTGAGCTCTGGCTGGTCGCTGGGAGAGGCTTGCCCGGCCCACCCCCAGCTTTGGTGTGAGGACAAAGCGCTGCATTGAGTCCTGCTGTGGCCAGCTAATGGTGGGCTTTCAGGCCGTGCACAGCGGGACAAAAGAGCGCGCTGTGCTCCCGTGGGGTCAGCCGAGCTTTCCGCGTAGGTGACACCCCTAGCAAGATATCCAGGCTATACAGGAGGGTCCGAGGGGGAAGGTCCGTCTTCTCTATTCTCCCCTCTCCCCGAGAATCGTCTGGAGGTCGTCTGGGCCTTCAGAAGGAAGGGGGAACCCGGGCCCCTTATTTTTATGGATGACAGCCTCCTGCCTGCTGCTGCGTCCCCGGCTGTCCTCGCTTCGAAGCCTGTCCTGGAGACGGTCCGTATCGTCACGTCTGGATCTGCCCAGTTCTATGTGTGCACCCCAGCTTGCTCCGGCGCGGGGACGTCACATCCTCCAGCTGGCCCTCGGCACGGACGTGCGGGCTGTCGCTGATGTTTTTGCTAAGCCAGCGGTAGTGCCAGAACTTGCCGGTTACCGCTGCGTGACTATGTGTGGGACCCAGGCCCTGGAGCAGGGGGGCCAGTGACAGGCATGAATGTCACACGTGGCATGTCAGCAGACTTGCCAGCCCGTCTTCTAAAGTTTCTGCCCAGGTGCTCAGGTTTCTCCCTCCAGCAACAAAGTGCTCATTGCCCTGAACCACACAGCATCTTGGAGGATCGTCTGAACTTTGACAGACAGGTGACCGATGTCCGGTTTGCAGCTGAGATTGTGTGTGAGGATGGCTGGGAGCAAGCAAGGCCCTCCTATGACCTGAGAGGCCCCAGGGGATGAGGGGACAGGCCGGCCACGGCCAGACGATGGCAGCGCTGGATGTGAGCCGGGACTTCAGAGCATGTGCAAGCCCCATGTCCCCCCTCCCCCCCGGGCTGGAGGCAGATCATGGCAGGGGTGACAGTTACCCTTGGCCTCTGGGTCCCTGCCCCTCAGTGCCAGCACCCAAGGGAGCCCGTGGCCCTGCGTGAGCTCAGGACTGATGTCACAGACCTGGCACCGTGCAGCTGCAGCCTGGGACCGCCCACCGTCCGCCAGGACAGAGCGTTCGCAGAGTTAACCAGGGAATGCTTAAGCCCTGTGTGATTCTGCGCTGAGTCTTCCAGAGGGAAGACCCCAGGGGTCCCCTCCCAGCACACCCAGGGGAGGTCAGATGTGACTGTGAACGTCCTCAGATCCACCCAGCAGGCCTCCCTGTCCTGGCGGGGAGCTCTGGTCCCGGAGCACTCTTGCCCTGGGTGGAGCACTCCTTGGCTTGGGGCTGACGGCCAGTCTGAGAGAAGTCTCTGTGCTCCTCTGTGGTGGGAGAGAGCGGGGCATGGCAGGGCTGTGCCTGACGCCTGCGGTCTGACCCCGACCGCACGGCCAGCAGCTGGCCTGGGGGCTTAGGATGTGTCTCCTTCTCACGCGGGCCCTTCACACCAACCAGGGTCTGGACCCAGCCCACGGGCCTCGGTCTCCTGTCTATGAAACGGGGCCCTTGGAACCTTCGCTGGGTGAGGCCTCTCTGGATTGCTCTCATGGGTGGGTGCTGCCAGGAAATCAGCTGCCTTCCCATCCGGCGGGGGAGGGAGCAGCAGAGAGAAGACTGGAGAGGATTTGGGGTTTGGCAGGGCAGCTGACGCAGTGCCTTCCAAGGGTACGTTGGAGCATCTGTGGTTTTTGCCTATTGCTGATGATGAGTTTCCAGCGCGTTGGTCTGGGCCTGGGGTCTGTGCATCGCTCGTGGAGGGTGGTGGGTCTGCCCCTCGTAAGCTGAGAGCCTGTGGGGTGTCCCGTCGGCTCTCTGCAGGGACGGGACAGGGTGGTCTGGCGGGGCACACAGCCTGGGTCCTCCCACCCCCTGCCCAGAGTCAGTTTCGACTGCTGACCGGCTGCCAGCCTCTGCCTGCCTGCCGCCTGTATGCCTCTCTCTGTGCTTCTCTGTGGAACATCCAGGACTGCTCCGGCCCCAGGGCCTTTGTACATGCCACACCTACCACCATGAACTCTTACAGGGCTTGACACCTGACCAGTTCCTCATCTCTCAGGTCTCAGCCTGCAGGTCTCAGTCACTCACCAGGGACACCTTCTCTGGCTGCCACTTAATTAGCTCCTGCATCCTGTCACTCACGTCCCCTCATAGCAGAGAAGTTACGGGCATAGGCTCTGGGCTCCAGTTCCAGCCCTGCCCCATGCCGGCTACGCGACTGTGGGTGCCTGTCCTAACCTCTCTCTGTCTGTGTCCCCAACTGCATTGTGGGGATAACGGTGCTCGCCCATGATTTGACTTCCGCGGGTACTTGTTTGGTGGCTACTGTGTGCCAAACGTGAACACCACCGATGATGCCCCCCGTCCTCACGTGGCATTGCCCTGAGCGGCATGAGCGTGAAGCGGGTCAGTGAACGGAAGGTGCTCAGTAACTGCCAGCTGTCAGGGTTGCGTATGGTGACCGCTGTCATGCATGACGTCCCTTGTTTCCATGTCCACTTGTTCACCGTTGCTTTTCCCCAGGATGCCATCCGCTTCTGGGGCCCCGTCTGCAAGGCGGGCTCTCCTGGGCCTCCGCTGTCCCCAGAGTGCCTGGCACAGGGCGTGCTCACTCTAGGGGGGTCAGGTGAATGGACAGGCTGTCCCAGGGGGACCCGGGAGCGTACCCCTGGGGAAGACACTGGGGCGCAGGGATCTCCCCAGCCGCCCATCATCAGCTTCCAGAGCAAGACCAGCACCGGCTCATTTCCATCCATGCGCCAGAGCAGGGCAGGCAGGGACTGATGCCAGACCAGAACCGCCACTGGCTTCACGTGTGACCGAGTGCCCAGTTTCCTCAGCTGAGTGGATGTGGTGGCCACACTGCCCTGACCCCGGTGCCAGTGAGCAGTGAGCCTGCACTTCCTGGCCACGGCCGGGCTCTGCTGGACTCACTGCTGGCATCTGGGTCCTGGGGTGCTCTAGAGCCACGGCCTGCCAGCCGCCACTTCCCCTGAGCCACTATGCTGTGGCCGAGGGGTGACTGTCTACACTCTGCCACGGCCCCTCTGCAGACTTTGAGCGTCAGTTTACTCATCTGTGCAGTGGGGCTAATGCTCTCCGTGCCCCCTACTAGGTTGGGGGGCAGTCCAGTCCCAGACGGACCCTGCAGGGGAGGGACCCACAGGCCAGCCACCCACCTGCTGGGGGCTCTCACGCACCTGCTGGGCCCTCGCACCTGCTCGGGCTGGGGCTACGCATCCCCTGGAATCCGAGTCAGGAGGGAGGTGGGACAGTTAGCGCAGTTAAGGCAGGCACGTGGCATCGTCCACGGTAAGCGCACGGGGGAAAGATAAAAGCGGAGAAGCCTCAGGCCGCGCCGGGCAAGCCCAGAAGGGCCAGCTGCATGTGCTGCATCACGCCCTCCCCAGTGCCTTGCACCGAGCACCGCGGCTCCGGCCTCAGTTTCCCTGCCTGTGGGAATGGCCTGGCTCAGGGGTCCCTGGGAGGAGGAAGGGCGCATCTCCTCGGCTATTGGGGACTCTCTGGGGCCGGGTGTCGGCTTCAGGGTTGGGGCGCCCCTGCTCTTCCCCTCTCCTCCCCCCCTTTCACCTCCCCTCTCCTTTCGCCTCCCCTCTACTCCCCACGGCCTTCTGGAAGGTTCACCTCCGCTGCTGCAGCCTGGTTGCCCTGGAGACGCGGTCGCCGTGACAACGGCGCGGGGTGGGCGCGCAAGGAGGGGCCGCCCCGGCTGGGCTCGCACCCCGCGGGCTCCGGAGGGACAGGGTTGGGGGCAGCGTGGGGCCCCTGAGGCGACCCCACCCGTGGACGGTTTTCAATTCGCCTGCGCGCGTCCCAGCGCCCCCTCCCTCGCTGTGCGGGGCGCCTCGCCGCCTCCTAGCGGGGATGGGGCCTTCGGCCGCACGGAGGGCAGGGCTCGGCAGGGCCCCACCCCTCAGGCTGGCAGGCCCCGCCCCCTCCCCCGTGGCCACCGAGGGCCCGGCATCCTGCATCCCCCCACCCCTGCTGCCGGCGCTCTCCCCCTCCTTCTACTGTTGTCAGAACGCCGCCTCAGGGATTCCCATCCTCCCAGTCTGGCCTGTCTGGGAATGGACCCAGAAGCCCCCCGGACGGCAGGGGCCGTGGAGGGGGGACAACTGGGGCCTTCAGAGGGGGCTGCTTCCTGATGCTAAGGTCAGGGGGAGGGGTCCACTCTGGGGGCGGCTGTGAAGTCGGAGTGAGGGTCACCTACGGGTGGGGGTCCCCTGGCCCTGTTCTGGTCCGCACCAGAGCAGCAGTGTTCCCGGGGCCCAGCGCCTGCACTCCGCTGCCCTCCGTTGTTCTGCAAGTTAACACAGGAGCCCCTCTGACCCGAGGCTAAAACCTCCTGCCTTTCAGCGTTGGCAAACAAACATTTCGAAACCACCTGAAGGACTCTTGAGGCCTCCAAAGCCTGGAAATGCAGTGTGGTCTCCTGGCCAGGCTGGGAGGGGTGGGGGAGGCTTCCCTAGGGGGGGGCGGGGGGGGGGCCTCTGCAGCCCTCAGAGCCCTGTGAGGGGCGGGGCACAGCTCCGTGCAGACACCCAGCTGCCGCAGCAGCCTCCAGGCTGGACAGCTTCTCCCAGGGTGCCTCACCCCCACCGCTTGGCTTGTGTGGACCCTTCCCTGGTGAGGAGGGGGGTTGCTGGCACCTCCATCTGGCATCCTGGACATCTGAGGAAACTCCAGAGGGCTTTCTGGAGGAGGCAGCCTCTTGGTGCTGAGCAGCCGTGAGGCCCTGGGGTTCTGTAGCTCAGCCCTAGAGTCTTAAGAGAGGGCTCTGAAATGTGCGTTCGTGTGTTTTCTGACATTTAGGGGAAAAAAACTGCAGAGTCAAAACTTACAATAATTTTTGAAGCTCTTCCCAAAAATGTGTGTAGCCATGAATACCCGTGTTTAGGGCAAAAGGCTGTCTCGGGTCTCTCCAACGCCCAGATAGGGACCCGGCCCAGGACATGCTCCCCCCGCTGGTGACTGAGCTGGGTGCGCCTCCGTGTGTTTGTAGTGATGGGAAAGGGGGTGGGGGGTGGGCCGCCTCAGCCAAGGCCATCTCACCTGAGCACAGGGTGTCACTCCTCAGGCCCCTGGGGACAAAGTGTCCTCTAATGAGGCGCATCCACTTGGGAGGGTGTCTTGATCGCTGTCCATTAAGGACCAAGTCATTTCTGGTGCTACTCAGCCCTGTCCCAGCACCCCAGAGGGGCCCCAGTTCTGCACACACTCTTGGGGGCCTCCAGTCAGGAACAGAGGGTCTGGGGGCACCTGGGTGGCTCAGTCAGTTGAGCATCCAGCTTTGGCTCAGGTCGTGATCTCACGGTCGTGAGTTCGAGCCCCGCATCGGACTCTGTGCTGACAGCTGGCTCAGAGCCTGGAGCCTGCTTCAGATTCTGTTGTCTCCCTCTCTCTCTGATTCTCTTCTGTGCGTGCTCTCTGTCTCTCAAAAATGAATGAAGAACATTAAAAAAAATTAAAAAAAAAAAAAAAGGAATAGAAGGTCTTGACCAGTAAAGGTTTGGGAGGGGGGGAAGAGAAACCTCAGGAAAGACCCTGTTTCCTGGAAAGGGAGGAACGTGGTCTCTGCAGGTATATGCAAATTGTATGCAAATCCTCAAGGTGGTCAGTTGAAGCCCCTGGGAGCCCCAGGCCGGTGGACACGCCCACCACTAAACACCTGCTAGGCCCCCTGTGGGGGCAGACGCTCTGGGCAGGGACCCTACTGGCAAGGGCTATGAACCCAGAAGCTTCCAAGGGGCCTGCAGGTAGCATAAACAAATCAGAAGAGTCTTAAGGATCCACCAAAGCACAGCTAGGCTTGCACGTTGGTACCTTTCTTGGAGCCAGAGGCCTGGGGAGGATGGGGCTCAGGGGATCCCTGACCTTGCCTTCCACCCACTGGTGGGTTCCCCTGTGCCCCTGCCTGGGGAGCCCCTACCCCCGGGTCCATAAGGCCCAGGAGCTCTCATGGGATTGTCCCACAGCCTAGGAAGTGGGCACGAGCACTGAAACCCAAGGGGGGCCTCCTCCCACAGCTGGGCCTCCCGGTCTCCCAGGGCCCCACACGGATGGTAAAGGTGACCAGGGATTGAGAAGGGGGCTGTATTTGTGTCCACGCCGAAGGGCCACCTTCCTGCCTGCCTCCTGTTTGGCTCAGGGAACCCTGCCCAGCGCCCTTTCCAGCACGCTTCATAGAGCACCCGTGTCAGGTGCTCACATGACCGTGTTCCACGTTCTGACTCATTCTGTGCTCACATCCACAGGCGAGGAATCGGCCCAGAGGGCTTGAGTGACTTGTGTCAAATGCGCAGCAAGTGGCCTCAGCGGCTGGGCTGTTAGCCGCTGCGAATGCGCAGCTCCTGATCAGAGCCCTGACGCCAGAGTCCAAGGCGAGGACTTTTCTCACTGTGGGCTTCGACTTCAGGTCCTAGACTCTGGCCTCCCTAAGGCCTGAATTTGGCACTTGCTGCATGTAATAACCTTTGTAGAATTTCACTTTCTCAAGTGTTCCCTGGGCATCTCCTGGCTCAGGAGAAGTAAGGTGGGGCAGGCTGCTGTGAGCAGTGGCACAGGGTGCGCACTGCTTAAGCTCACCCCCTTCTAAGGGGCTTCAAGTTCATTCAGGTGCTTCCCCAGCATCGGCCAATAAAGTAACTTAGAGAAGGGACACGAGGTGCCTTGTGGATTAATGGGAGTTGGGACCAGCTGTTGATCGGGGCTGGGCTGGGAGAGGCCTGCCCGTCACCTCAGGGGCAGGCTCCTCGTGGGGCTGAGCCCGCTGCTCCCTCCACCACTCACCCTGCTCTCTCTTCTCAGGAGTGGCTGAGCCGATTTGGCTACCTGCGCCCAGCTGACCCCACGACGGGCCAGCTGCAGACACAGGAGGAGCTGGCCAAGGCCATCGCCGCCATGCAGCGGTTCGGGGGTCTGGAGACCACTGGCGTGCTGGGTCAGTCCTGCAGGGGCGGCAGGAGACGGCTGCTCCGGGAGCCCGGTTTCCCCTAACTCCACCCACTCTGGGGCCCCCGGTGGAGGTGGGGTTAGGGATGGGCCCCCCAAGGATTCCTGCCATGCGGGACCCTGTCAGCACGCCCCATCCCCAGATGTGGGCCCAGTGGTGGGCATGTGTGTGTCCCCTGTGCACGGAGCCCAAGTGCCCACCCACAGTCCCAGCTGACTCTTGGCCTGGGCACGTGACGGATCTGTGTTGCCAGCACCGCCGGCTTTCCACGGGAACCCGGGAATCTGGGGTGTTTATGTGAGCACCCCACTTTTGACGCACTGGCAGCACATTCCAGTTTTGTGAAGCATCTCCTGTGGGCGGATGTCACAGCTGCTGTCCCCAGGCCTCTGCAGAGGTGGACACGTTCGTGTCACCACAGAGCAGGTTGGGCGTGTGTCCAGCGAGCGGCCGGGAGGACTGGGCATTCTGGACAGCTGGGGGCCCCGCCAGTGACCAGCCGGCCAGGCCGGGCCCTGCTGGAGTTCGTGCTTGCTCTGAATGAGCCCTGTCCTGGTCCTGGACCTGCCCCTGGGGTTGAGGCCCGGTCCCCGCCAGACCCGATCCTGGGAGCAGGAGCCTGAGCCTGGCGCCGCCCATAGGGGATCTGACCCCGCCCCTCCCCTGCAGACGAGGCCACCCTGGCGCTGATGAAGACCCCTCGGTGTTCCCTCCCCGACTTTCCGGCTGTGGCCCCCGCTCGGAGGAGGCGCCAGGCTCCGGCTCCAACCACGTGGACCAAGAGGAGCCTGTCATGGAGGTGGGCGGGCTGCATGGACTGTTCTGGTCTTAGTTCTGGGGGGGGGCCCCAAAACTAGCACCCACAGACCAGGCCAAGGGTCGCAGGGTTTGCCGCTTTTGAAGCTCTCGGGGAGGGGAGGAGGATCCCCCACCCCTGCTCCAGCGCTGGCGCTGTGGTCCCAGCCTACCCCTGCTACACGGCCGCCTCCCTGCCTGTGTCCCCTGAGGACACCCGGCGCCACCGAGGAGCCTCCTCTCACCCTTTGCCTTAACTGCATCTGCAAATCCCTGTTTGCAGATTAGGTCCTGAGCGGATGGTCCTGGGGAGGGAGGCTGGACCACCCTGGAGCCCGGGGAAGGGGGCACGCCCCCCCCCCAGGAGACCCCAGGCTCTGACCCCGCCCACCGCAGGGTCCGCACGTTCCCGCGGGACTCCCCCCTGGGCCGGGACACTGTGCGCGCGCTCATGCACTACGCCCTCAAAGTCTGGAGCGACATCACGCCCCTCAACTTCCACGAGGTGGCGGGCAGCGCCGCGGACATCCAGATCGACTTCTCCAAGGCCGACCACAATGACGCCTACCCCTTCGACGGCCCGGGCGGCACGGTGGCCCACGCCTTCTTCCCCGGCGACCAGCTCTCCGCGGGGGACACCCACTTCGATGATGATGAGTCCTGGGCCTTCCGCTCCTCAGGTGCGTGGGGCAAAGGCCAGGTCCCAGGGACCCCTCACACTCGGGCCGGAGGGACCAGCAGTGACCCCTCGGGGCCCTGGCAGTGACTGCACATATCCCCTCCAGCGTGATGGAGACAGCCGTCACCTCACACCCCTCCCCACGGGTGCCCGCCGGCGCGCATAAGCCCGACCCATCCGGTCAGCCTGGCTGTCCCTCTCCTGACCCCCTGGCTCCCATGTTCCCAGACTCGCAGGATATGGACCTGTTCGCCGTGGCCGTGCACGAGTTTGGCCACGCCATCGGGCTGAGCCACGTGGCGGCCCCGAGCTCCATCATGCAGCCGTACTACCAGGGCCCTGTGGGCGACCCGCTGCACTACCGGCTCCCCTACGAAGACAGGGTGCGCATCTGGCAGCTGTACGGTGAGCTCTGCCCCCAGAGCCAGGCCCAGCTACCCCGCGGATGGGCACAGGGGTGAGCTCTGCCTCCAGAGCCAGGCCCAGGCCACCCCGTGGATGGGCACAGGGGTGAGCAGGTCCCCCAGAGCCAGGCCCAGGCCATCCCGCAGATGGGCACAGGGGTGAGCAGGTCCCCCAGAGCCAGGCCCAGGCCACCCCACGTATGGGCACAGGGGTGAGCTCTCCCCCCAGAGCCAGGCCCAGGCCACCCCACGGAGGGGCACAGGGGTGAGCAGGCCCCCCAGAGCCAGGCCCAGGCCACCCCGTGGATGGGCACAGGGGTGAGCTCTCCCCCCAGAGCCAGGCCCAGGCCACCCCGCAGATGGGCACAGGTGTGAGCTCTCCCCCCAGAGCCAGGCCCAGGCCACCCCATGGATGGGCACAGGGGTGAACAGACCCCAGAAGCCCACAGGAGGGGTCTGTCTTGTTCATGTCTGTGTGCCCAGCATCCAGACCCTGCGTGGCATGCCTGAGCTGCTCCGTAACGTGTGTGGGGTGAACAGGCCTTGGAACAGAGCCTTGGAGCTCAGGGCAAGATCCCCGTCCGGCCCCCAGATAGCTTCAGGTTGTGACAGCTGGCATGGACGGTGCCCTCGCCCTGTGCGAAGCACAAATGTGTTAAGGCGTCCCGGGAGGTCGGACCTGCTGTCCCCACTCAGAGATGGGCGGCCAACAGAGGCAGGACTGAGCCCAGAGCTCGGGGACCAGCTGTGCTGGGGATGCATCAGGGCCTAGCGCAGAAGAAGGCCACACCCCGGAATGGTCATGGGCCTGGGCCGCACGTGGTAGTGACATCCCTGCGGCTTCCATATCCCTACCTGACCCTAAGTGCCCCCACGACCCCAGCCTACCCTCCCATGACCCCAGGTGCCCCCCCACAACCCCAGTCTGCCCTCCATGACTCAAGGTGCCTCCTACAACCCGTCTGCCCGCTATGATCTCAGAATACCCCCACAACCTCCATCTGCCCAAGGCCCCAGGTGTCCCCCCGCCCACAATCCAAGCCTGTCGCCCACAACCCAGGTCCTCCCCCACAACCCCAGTCTGCCCATGAGCCCAGGCTGCCCCCCACAACCCCAGTCTGCTCCCATGATCTCAGGTGCCCCCCACAACCCTAGTCTGTCCCCTATGACCCCAGGTGCCCCCCCACAATCCCCGCCTGCCCCCCACGATCCCAGGCTGCCCATGACCCCAGTCTGTCCCCCACAACCCCAGGGGCCCTCCATGAGCCCAGACTGCCCCTCCACAGCGCCAGTGTGCCTTCTACCTCCCCTAACGTCCCTCCCCCGCTGTCAGGAGCTCCCCGTGTCTGGTGTCTGCCACCCTCTGGCACCGACACTTTCCTCCTCGAGCAAAATTTACCATGTTGACCCTTCTGACAGGTACAGACCCGTGGCGTCGACCACACTCACAGGGTTGTATATCTGCCACTTCTGCGTGGTTCCGGAACATTCATCCCCGTACCCCCAAAGGAAACCCCACTGCCGTCAGCAGTCACCCCCTGCCCCCACCGCCCGGCAGCCACTGACCTCCTTCCCGCCCCGCCCCTTCTGGACAGTTCATCCGACTGGGACCGCGCTCCGTGGGCCCTGGGGCTCTCACCCAGCGCCCTGTCCGCACCCGGGTCAGCGCTTCCTTCCTCTTTATGGCCGATTTCATTTGTCCCCTCTTGTGAGTGGACGTGTCCCCTCCGGTGGGGTGACGTGCGACGTTTCCGCCTCAGGCTGCTGTGCACTTTCAGCCGAGCTTTGGTTTGCACACCTGTTCCTGGTTCTCTGGGGGCTGCACCCAGGAGGAGGCAGGGCCAGGGGGCGACATTCAGCTCCTGGAGGTTAGGGAGGGGCCCGGGGACCCCGTGTCTCCCCGCTGGGCTGCGATGCCGGGGCTCCAGCGCACCCGCAGGGCCCACGGCTCCATGACAGAAGTCTCAGGAACGGTGGTGGCATCTGCCCAGAGTGGGGGGAACTGCTGGGTTCAGCGCAGCCTCCTGTCCCCACAGGCGTGCGGGAGTCCGTGTCCCCCACAGCACAGCCGGACACCCCAGAGCCCGAGGAGCCTCCCCTCCCGCCAGAGCCCCCCAACAACCGGTCCAGCACCCCGTAAGCCATGGGCCCCTGCCCTGCACACTGGCCAGCACCACCCCCAGCCACGGCTCCGGGCCCTGCTGAGACGCGGGCCCTGGGGGCTAAGCCCTGAGCTCCCACCACCCCTTACACTCCTCCAGATGGTGGAGGGACACCCCCTCACCCTTTGTCCCCCGTGGGTGCCCGGTGAGCGAGAGCGCCTGTCCGACGTCCACTCGCCTGAGTCGTCCCCTCTGATTTGCGCTCACCACTTGATGTGTACTGGGCCCAGGGGAAGGGCCGGCGTTCGTTCATGTTCTCGTCTCTCTCGACGCCGCCGTGGTCCATCTCTGAGACTGCAGGCAGTGCTGGACGCGGGGAGCTCCTTCATCGGGGTTCTGATGGGGTTTGTGAACCCCTGCTCCCCCAGAGTGGTTCAGGAATGGGGCTCCTCCCAGCGCCCCCCAGTTCTCTGCCCCCAGCCTCCCCCTGCTCTCTCTGCCCCAGCCCTCCCCCTGCTGTCTCTGCCCCCAGACCCCGGAAGGACGTGCCCCTCCGGTGCAGCACTGACTTCGACGCGGTGGCCCAGATCCGGGGCGAGGCCTTTTTCTTCAAAGGTAACCCCCACCCGGCCCAGCGATTGGCTGCTGGATGGAAGGGCGGCCCGCTGGGGCCCCAGACCTGCCCCCTGCAGCCCCGCCCCCTCTCTGTCCCCCCAGGCAGGTACTTCTGGCGGCTGACCCGGGACCGGCACCTGGTGTCGCTGCAGCCAGCGCAGATGCACCGCTTCTGGCGGGGCCTGCCGCTGCACCTGGACGGCGTGGACGCCGTGTTCGAGCGCACTAGCGACCACAAGATCGTCTTCTTCAAAGGTGGGCGGCCCGCCCGGGCGCTCCGCCTGAGTCACTGCTGGGGGCCCCCCAGCCCACCTGTGCACAGGAGGCCCCTCTTGTGGTTTGCTCCCAGCACGGAGCAGGGGCGGCTCATTCATGTGTGCACGCCACCAATGCGCATTTATCGAGCACCTACTGTGTTCGCACTGTGGGAAGCACTGCAGGTACACAGCGGGCAAAACAGACAAACGTCCCCGCCCTCGTGAGCACCGGTGTGAGTGAGGAAGTTAGTTTTAGATAGAGCTGAGGGAACGTGCTCCAGGCAGAGGGAAATGCCAGCGCAAAGACCCCGGGGCAAGAACAGGGTCAGCGAGGACAGAAGGGGTGGTCAACACCTGAGAGAAGGAGCTGGATTTATCCTCGGTGCGGTGGACCCACGCACAGCTCCCGAGTCTGTCCAGGACGTCAGGTCGGCTGGGAGAGGGCGTCACTGCGCCTCCCAGAAGTGCTCCTTGGGCTGGGCTGGGGGTGGGGTGTGCTGTGTGGGGGCGGGGCGGGACCCGGAGGTCTGGCCTGGGGTTGGGGTGTGCCGGGTGGGGTGTGCGGTGTGAGGATGGGGCAGGACGCAGAGCCCGGGCTGGGGGCAGGGTATGCGGGGCGGGGGGCGGGATAGGACGCGGAGCCCGGGCGGGGGGCGGGGGGGGGGGGGGGGGGGGGGGGGGGGGGGGGGGGGGGGGGGGGGGGGGGGGGGGGGGGCAGGGCAGGACGAGGAGCCCAGCAGCACAGGCAGGTGCCTGCACCTGTGGGCGCCCCAGGGGCTGTGAGCCAGCCACACCTGCTGCCCTGACCAGGCTTTCCAGCCCAGCCTCGCGTGGGGTCCCTGTGCCGACGGCGCAATCGCCGTCGCCGGTCTCGCTGCCCGAGGCCATGGTCCTGGGGCTGGGACCTGCACGGTATCATCCTCTAGATTTGAGTTATTTCTCACCATCGGCTGCCGGCTCCAGCATTGAAGCCTCTGCGTGGCCGCCCGGGCCCATGCAGGAGCAGGTGCGCCCGCTCCGGGGGGACTTCCCAGCCCCTTCCCTGCCCACATCCCGGGGCACGAGCTGCCACTGGTGTTCTCGGGCTTCAGTGGCAAAGTACAAATTGGGGGTGGGGGAAGGAAGCAACAGGGGTTCGCTCTCTCAGCGCCCCAAATCAGGGTGCCAGTGCCGGCCGAGTCCTTCTGAAGCCGTGGGGAGACTGCCCTCCCGCCCGGGCCTGTGTCCCCATCAGGCTTCCATCCGCCGTGGGTCCCAGGTCTGTGCGCCCTCTGAGAAGGACACCGTCAGCGGATGTGCCCCCCCCGCAAAATGACTTCCTCTTAACTAATAGGCAAACACCCTGTTTCTAAATAAGTCCGATTCTGCGGTTCAGACGGATGTGAATTTGGGGGAACTTTATTCAACTCCTGCAGCAGCTCTTTGAACAAGAACGAGGTGACCATCCCTCTTTGAGGAGGCAAAGAATATTCCGCATGTTTTTCAAGCTCATGCACGCCCCCTGCCAGCCCCTGGTTCAGGCGGGGCACCTGTCAGGCACCACCGCCTCCAGTGGGTGTGATCCCTCCTGGTCTGTCCTCGGGCGGGAACCTGGCACACGGGAGGGCTCCCTGGAGGCAGCAACTGTGATTTCAAGGTTCACAAAAAAGCAAAACCGGAAGAAGGGCGCAGGTCAGATCTGTTTACAATCCCTGATCGCCTGGAGGAGCAGCGCCTTTCCGACAGCCGGTCAGCCAAGCGGGCGGTGGGAGCGCCCTCCTCTTGTTCCAGGGCGCCGGCCTCCCCTCTCCCATGGACAGATCTCGGAGATTGCTTCGTGTCACTTCGTAGTCCTTTATTTTGAAAGATAACGTCTAGCTTCCAGGAGAGTTGCCAAAGCGGTACGTGTCGCCTCCTGGCTTTGCCCCTTGTCTGCATTCTGCTCTGCTCACAGCCTCGGTTCCTGCGGACGGTCTGTGCCCAAAGCTCTGCTCCGTCCCCCCGGGGCGTCAGGAGGGTCATAGCCTCGTCCCCGCCATCACCCCCCCGCACGTCACCTGGCAGCCTGCCCCCCACCCCCCACGGGTCCCGGTTTCACGTTCAGCAGGAGCAGCAGAGGGGGACAGACCCCGAGCGCCCAGGGGCCCGCGGCCTGGCGCTGCTCCCCGCACTCGCGCATCTGCTTTTACGTTTGATTGTGGTACCAGAAAACACAACACCTAAGAGTTAGCGTCTTGAGCACATCTAAATGCACAGCTCGAGGCGCTGGCACGCTCACGGCGCGGGGAGCCTCTGCTGCCGTCCACCGTCGGGACTTCCCCGCCTTTCCAGACGGACCCCGTCCCCATCAGACGCCAGCCCCCAGCCCCCGGCGCCCACGGTCTACTTTTGTCCGTAGATTTGAGTGGGTGCCTCCTACGTGCGGAGTCGTAGTGTTTGTCCTTTTTGACGGCTGGTTTCCCTCAGCGTCGTGTCCTCAAGGTCGCGTGCGTCTGAATGTCCTTCCTTTTTAAGGCAGAACAACATTCCATCATCTCGACGGACCCCGCTCCGCGAGTCCATCACCCACCGGTGGGCGTGGCTGCTGTGAACACTGAACACGACCCTGCCTTCGGCTCGGTGTATGCACCCAGAGGCGGGACTAGCGGCTCCTCTGTGTCAGCCTCTGAGGACCCTCCGCGCTGTGCCCCATGGTGGCTGCCCCCGGCTGGTGCCCTCCAACAGCGTGAGGGGCCCCTCCTCCACACCCTCGCCGCCACTGGGTCTTTTCAGGTTTTTGATAGTGGCCGTTCTCACGGGTGTGAGATGGTATCTCCTTGTGGTTTTGACTCGTGTTTCCCTAATGAGGTCAAGCATCTCTTCTGTTCTCTCTCAACCATTTGAACATCTTCCTTGGAGAAATGTCTGTTCCAATTCTTTGTCTGGCAAAAGATGTTTTATTATAAAGTTTGCTTATTTAGAGTGAGAGAGAGCATGCAGGGGAGGGGCAGAGAGAGAGGGAGAGAGAGAATCCCAAGCAGGATCCACGCTGTCAGCGCAGACCCCAACGTGGGGCTCAAGCTCATGAACCGTGAGATCACAACCCGAGCGGAAATCAAAATTTGGATGCTTAACTGACTGAGACATCCAGGCGCCCTTCTGGCAAAAGATTTTTTAAACGTTTTCCTCCCCCCCCTCCAAAAAGCAGGCTGCTCATTGCTAAGGCCGGGGGGAGGACCGGAGGACCTGCGAGAACTTGCCTAGTACCACCTCCCTCCCTTCCCCTCTGGCTGAACGACACAGTGACATTTCCAGAGCACAGTCAGGGAAGTACCTGAGATCTATCTTAAACCGTTTCTTTAACTTTTACAAACGGATTTGAAGTTCTCGGTGATTTGCTTCTGTGGAGCTGAAAGGTGCGCACGCATCTGCTCGGGCCCTGCCGCGTGCCCTTCCCACCCGGCCCGCCTGTCGCAGGAGCGGGTGAGGCGCAGCTGAGCAGGGTGGCCTCTGCTGTCCCCGCAGTGGGTGCCCTGTGAGAACCTGGGTTTTCAGGCTGCTGGCAGGTGGGCCAGCCCCACGCCAGGCACACAATAGGTGCTCAATAAATGCTCATGAGGACCCTGGGGTGTGGGGGGCGGGCGGGGGAGGAAGGGCTGGAGCGTCCGAGCTCTGGCCCACAGCGCTCTCTCTCGCCCCCAGGAGACAGATACTGGGTATTTAAGGACAATAACGTAGAGGAAGGATATCCACGGCCCGTCTCAGACTTCGGCCTCCCGCCGGGCGGCGTCGACGCTGCCTTCTCCTGGGCCCACAATGACAAGACTTATTTCTTTAAGGACCAGCTGTACTGGCGCTTCGATGAGCACACACGGCGCATGGACCCCGGCCACCCCGCCCGGAGCCCGCCGTGGAGGGGCATTCCCAGCACGCTCGACGACGCCATGCGCTGGTCCGACGGTGAGCCCCGTGCAGCCTGTGGGGTCACAGTGGGCTCATGGGAGGACCCCCGGGAGCCACTGTCCACGCCTGGGCCACCTGCTGCCATAGGCCTCCTGCTGTGGCTCACACACCCCAGGGCCTTTGCACCTGCCCTGCATCCTGCAGACACTGCCCCGACATCTGCACAGCCCCTCCCTCACGCGCTTCAGGCCCAAGCAGCACGACCCCACCAGGCAAAGGGTAGAATGCATCTCCCTTCTCATAGGTCCGGCTCTCGGGAGCCAAATGCCTCTGCTGTTCTGTTTCCAAAGCTACATCCCCAACACCGAACAGCCTGGCACATAGTAGGCCCTCGCTAAATATCCCATTGGGAGAGAACCCGAGAGGTGATCTTGTCCATCTCCCTGCCTCCCAGCGGCTGCCCGAGCTTTCCCCGGCCTGTGAGGCCCTGGGTGCCTGCGGACGGCCACCAGGCCTGAGACAGACTAACCTCGTGTAAGCTGTTCTCCCCTCCCCTGAGGCCTCCAGCCCTGCTCCCTCGTCCACCGCCGTCCGCCTGAGTCTGCCCTGCAGCCTGCCGGGTGCTCACGCCCTCTTCTCCCTCAGGTGCTGCCTACTTCTTCCGTGGCAAGGAGTACTGGAAGGTGCTGGATGGCGAGCTGGAGGCGGCGCCCGGGTACCCGCGGTCCACAGCGCAGGACTGGCTGGTCTGCACAGACCCGCCGGCGGACCCGGAGGGCGTGGACGGGGAGGCCGGGGCCCACGCGCGACCAGGACAGCGCGGCCAGAGCCGCTCAGAGGACCGCTTCCAGGTCTGCTCCTGCACCTCCCCCGCCTCCCCTCCCCCGAGGGCTAAGGGCCTGCTGCTGGCTGCCACACTCCTGCTGCCCCTGATGGCGCTGTGGACAGCGGCCCGGGCCCTGGCGCTCTGACAGCCACCGGCCTGTGGCGAGAGGGGCAGACGGGTCGCCGCTGGGGCCTCACGGGGCAAGGACTGGTGCCCCCACCCCTACTGCACCTGGACGGATGTCTCCTCAATGGCCCCAGCCTTGCAGATCTGGACACGCTGTGGGCCCTGTTCGTGCCCTGCACGCTGGCAGGAGGCCAGCAGAGGGCGCTGCCCCTAGGCGGCTCACGGCAGAAGGAGCAAACACCTGCCCTTCCTTTTCTGCCACGAGGTGGCCTGACGGCCATCTGTGAGTTGGGCAGACTCTGCCAAGGCCGGGCTGGGGACCGAAACCATCCCTCTCGTGAGCAAGCAGCTGCATCCCGCAGAACTCGAATGATGAGCCGAGGGACGCAGGGCCAGGGGCGGGGGGCATTCGGCGGCCACGCTGCCCCCAGCCCCGCTGCCAGCCCACCAGACCCGTCTGTCATCCACACTGCTGCCCCTGGTGCTCCCGCCCACCGTCCCTGGGAGCCTGCAGCTGCCTGCCCCGGGGAGCCCCTGACCCGCAGATGAGTCCCCCAAGTTGGGGCCTCTTGATGCATTTCAGAGAAACATGACCACTCCTTGCTCCTCAACGGGCTCAGCCTCAGCTCCCTGGTGCACTGCAGGCAGGAACCACAGGTGGGGGGTCCTCTGGGGGGTGGAGGGGCTGTGCGGCCCTGGTCCCAGACCCATCTGCACTTCAGAAGGGTGGGGGCTTCCAGGAAGGCCCATGTGGGGCTCACTCCCACCCCTGGAGTTCACCAACACCTTCCTGCCCAGCGCCCCCCCTTTCTGTCCTTCGGTCCTGATACCCATTTCACAGATTGGGGAGCTGAGGCCCAGCCTGGGAATGAGCCTGCTGCCTGCAGGCCGGGCCCGGGCAGGGTCAGGTCTTGGAACCGAGGCTCTGGCACGTTTGCCCAGTGCTCACGGACGGAGCCCCTCCCTGCGTGCACGCACTGCTCAGAGCGGACGTGCAGACGCGCCAGCACCCATTCTCAGCCAGGCATCCGGGATGCCAGCTGCCAAAACCAGGGATCCTCCCAACAGGAAGTGCAGGGACGGCCCTCCCACCCAGAGAGGTCAGACTGGGAGCCAAACGCTCAGCCAGGAGAGACCGCCTTTCCCTCCGCGGTGCCTCCCCAACCCCCAACCCCGAGGCCTAGCCCCACCTAGCCTAGGACCTGCAGTCCTTACTTTCCTAATGGAAGCTCCTGTCACCGTGGGGGTTAGGCCCTGTCCAGGCAGTGGGGGATCCCTCTGGCCCCAGGGGCTCTCACCGGCCTTGAAGCCGGTGCTCGGAGGGTCTGCGGGCCCTGGTTAGAGCACAGGCCCCCCCACAGCATCGGCATCCCTGGACCCGGTGGAAATGCAGATTCCCGCCCCGCCCCTGCGATCAGATCACTGCCTGTGGGCCCAATTGTGTGTGCACGCGTGTGCGTGTGTGTGTTAACCCCCAGCCCTGTGTGACACCGATTTCCCGAGGGCCCAGAGAGGCTGCCCGAGTAGGACAGGCAGAAACAAAGGCGGGAGCTGACTGTGCAGTCAGACGGAGGAGGCAGGCCCGGGCGGGAGCAGCAGGGCATGGGTGGGGGGAGCCCAGGAGCGCAGGGCCACCCACCGGGATTCCCTCCCTGCGAAGCCCCACACACTGGCGCCAGGAAGGGGCGGAGACTTGTGTGCCCCCGCCCCACGCCTGCACCCCTACCCCACACCCAGCCACAGAGGCAGGAACCCACCCGGCCGACGGATGCAGGGATGTGGGGGTGAGAGGACGCACCGCCCCCTTCACGGGACCACACGGGGCTGCATCCCGGTCCACGTGTGTGCCATCTGGTCCTCAGCCGAAGGGGGCTCCGCCTGTCCACGCGGACAAGGTGGACTGGACGTCCTTCCCTGAGCAACAGTCTGCCTCCTGCCCCCCCTCCCCCCGCCAGGATGCCCCCGGGGGCCCCCCTTCACTGCCCGGCAGCTCTGGGGGTCCCGCCCCAGGCCCCCAGGGGCACGGTGGCCCGACAGGTCCGCCAGGCTCTCAGCACGGCTGGGGTCTCACTGCTGTGTTAAAGCCAAACACTTCAGTAAAACCCCCAAGTCTGCGTCCCGCGACCAAAGAGGCACCAGGAGTCCCAGGAGACGCTGCGCGCGCGCGCGGGAGGGGCTGCGTTTCCGGCGAATCATCTAGACACCCGGATGCTCAGGGTGGATTCGGGGTTTTCAGCCGGTCTCTGTTTCCACCCTGCGCGGTGCCCGCCCGGCGCACAGCAGCAGGTGACAGACCCAGAGCCCCCCAGAATGGTCAGAGCGCTGGCTGCCCGGCGGGGACCCCGCTCGCTGCACACGCCAGGCCCGGATGCTGGCCGGCGGCCGCGTGACCACCGTGTGGGCCTGGCGGCAGGTTGACAGAACACACCTACACGGGTGACTTCGGGGCCCGGACGCATCCGCTCTGGCTGCCACCTGGCAGCGGGGGGGGGGGCCGTGGTGAGCCCCGCGGACGGGAACCAGCGGCCCGGAGGCGGGAGGTCAGCGGCCAGGAGCCCGTGAGACGGCGTGTCCCCGCCGTGTGCTCAGAGCAGAGAGCGAGTCCTGGTCTCCGCGTGGGGACACTGGTCCCACGGGGGCCCCACCTCTGAGATCTCGTCCACTCCGAGCACCCAGATGCCTCCAGGCGCCGTCGGCGGGGGCGGGGCTTCACATGCAGACGCAGGCGGCGGTGGAAACCCAGGAGCTCGGCCAGACCCCGACCTCAGCCTCCCACCGACCTTTCCCGGGAGCAGGCTGTGGGGCTTAGGGGCGCTGGGGGACTCGTCACCCCAAGAATCGTCACAGTGCTATGGTTCTGACCCAGTTTTGCACTTTACAAATACAGACTCATTTGGACCCACTAGATGTCGTGAAGGGAGGAGGGTGGTCGCGTCCGCCTCCGGAGGACGTCGAGGCCCGGGAAGGGCCGCGAGCTGCCGGAAAGCCGGGCCTGCGGGTGAGCCGGCGCCTGGGATGAAACCGGGCGGCCGCGCTGTGTCCCCTTGCCTCCCCTGGCCGCTCCAGCCTCACCCCAGACCACCGGGCCAGCTCCTGCCTTGGGCCTTCCCAGGGCCAGACTCTGTGTCTGACCTCACTTGTGCAGCCACGCCCCCGGCCACCCCCTCCCCCGGGCAGTTTCTGTACTTCCGTACCCACCTGGGGCTGGGCAGTTTTCTCCCCTCCTACTAGACCTCGACCACTGGACCCCGCGCCGGGAACAGTGCCAGGCTCACCCAGGGTGTGTTGAGCGAACACACAAGTGACAGGTGCAGCGGCCGCCTCAGCCCCGTGCAGGGGCTCCTCTTCCCGCCCCACCGGGCCGTGGCTTCAGTTTAATGAGTTAAATTGAAAGCAGGCAGCAGGTACGCCTGGCGGCCCAGGCGTCATGGTGTTAAACCTCTGGGCGTGGATGGCGGCCGGGAGAGCTCAGCGGTGAGGACGTGGGCGGGTGGTGCAGGCGGAGAGGCCCACCGACCTGGGGAGGAGGGCAACGGGCAACACAGCAACTTTGGGAGCAGCACCAGGGCAAGCAGGGAGAGGGCAGTGCTCGGGGAGCGCATGAGGGCCCCCTGCAGCCACCCCGCAGACAGGTTTCCCGGTGATGAGGATGCCTGTTTCCCCAGCGGGGGGCTCGGGCGGGGACCCGGGCAGCTGGGGGGTACACGGGTGCCGGAGGGGGGCAGGTGGGGGCTCGGGCGGGGATGGGGCCAGGCACCCGCGGTGACACCCGCAAGGGCAGGGCAGGGATTTGCCGTGAGGCTTGCTTCTTGGGCACCTGCAGCTGTACAAAAGCCGGGTGACCTGTGCACATCTGCGCGTCCGGGGCCAGGTGTGGTGTGGGGACACTGAATCCACTGAAAAGGAAGTGTGCTGGCCGCGTGCCAGAACCCGGCAGGGGGCATGTCCCAGGAGGAACGGACCCCTCAGGGGTCTGCGTGGGCAGCCGAGGCTGAGAGCTGCCACACAGATGTCCTGGGATCTGTCGCCCCAGGGCTGCCCCTCATCACTGCTGGCAGACGGCTGGGGTCACATCACCCAGGATGGCCCGGGGAGCTCCAGGCCGCAGCAATGTGGAGCCTGATGCAATCCCTGCCGTCCTGCACCGGCGGCCAGGCTCAGCCTGGACTCTGCCCTTCCCGGCCTCCAGCTGCCCCGCCCCCACCGGTCCCTCGCCCCGGGCCTTCCCCTCCCACCTCTCAAACTCCAGGGCCTGGAGCAGTGTGGCGTCCTGCGGTGAGCTGGGTCCCCCTGCATCTGCTCTGCCTCTTAGCGGGGGGGGGGGGGGGGGGGGGGGGCCGCTCGTCCCCTTGGGTCCCCGTGTCCCTGCTGCTGCTACGTGACGGGTCCCCAAGGTTCCAGGCGCCTCGGCCAGAGCTTTGCTCCTCGTTCCCTGTAGACCTCTGCCACGTCTTGTTTATCCACGCGTCCGTGGACAGACAGCGTTGTGGGCTGGGGGGCAGGCTCCTGCCTTTCGGCACCGAGAGTGAGCGGCCATGGACGGGGCCATTCCACACACATTCTCGCGGAGATTCCAGTTCCCCTCCCCCAGGGGTAGACGGCTGGCCTCGTGCTCGGGGAGCCTCGGGGGATTTGTCACTTGGTAATCCCCCCCACCCCCCCATGGCAGGGACCACGCGGGCTGGGCTGCAGGCGCAGGGGTGCTTCCTCATCCGCTCGGTGAGCCCCCCCCACCCCCGCCCCATCTGTTGCGCCTGGGGTGGGGGTGGGCTCCCCGGGGTGACCTCCAGGCTGGAGCAGAGGAATCCCGCCCCCGCCCCCTCCTGGATGCACCTGTCCCTCAAAAGCATGACTGCATCTAACACGAGCGACTCTGGCCGCCCGACGCAGCTCCCTGCTGTGCTCCTGAGGCAGTGGGTCCAGGGAGGGGCAGGAAGGAGCAGGAGGGGCCTGTCCCCAGTCCATCCAGAGCTGTCTGGGTGTGGACGCGGGAGCGTGGCTGGGCCACCACCCCGTGGAAACCACAGCCCCGCAGGTTGATCTGGACCATGTGCTAATGTTCAAGCTTGTCAGCGGGGGGACCGGATGGGAGATCAACAGGGTGCTTTCACCTTTCGAGACTCTCTGGTCCAGATGCTCGTTTGGTCTCGTGCAGCCCTACCCTCGGTTGGTAGGTGGAACTGGGCACAGGGACAACCCAGGACCACCTTCCCCGGGGGCCATGGTCAGAATAACACAAGCACACGGTCCCACGGTAGCCGAGCCCCCAGCAAGGGAACACCCGGCACAACGAGGGCGCATCACCTCCGAGACACCCCAAATAGGAGTTCTGATGTCCAGCCTCCTCTTCCAAAGGTACATCGCAGGACCACTGGCTGGCCCGCGGGTTCCCGTTCTGGGCGGGAGGAGAGGACAAGGAGAGGGGAGGACGGACATGAGAAGGACAGGACCTCCCTCCTCGCATCGCCCTCCCCAAGCAGAGACGTCCGGCAGCCAGGGGTCCCTGCAGCTTCCCTCTCCCGCCCGCCCGGTGCCGAGCCAAGGTCCTGAGGCTCGGCAGGTGTTGGCGGCACGCATCTGGCAGACGCACCTCCACTCGTCTGTGCACCACCCCGCTGTTTGCGGAGCACCCACTCTTCTCCAGGTGCTGTTCCAGGCGACCCCCACGGGCAGCTGCTCCTCCATCCTGGCCTGGCCGGCGGGGACACAGCAGACACATCACAGAAGAGGAGCAAGCGGTGCCCGGCTGAGGAGCCGCCAGGGGAGGCGGCAGAGACCTGCTCTTCGGAATCAGCGTCTGTCCTGTGTCAAGGGCTCCCGGAGGCCGGTGTTGGGGCAGGAGGGGGCCAGGGGGGCCCTGCTGGGCGTGTAACTCTGCAGCCCACCCCCAGCTGCGTCCAGAGAAACCCGAACGAGGAAAGCAGTGCGAGCTTTCTGCAGCCGCCTCCCGGGAACCAGCCCCAGGCCCGTCCTCACGACGGACGGCAGCTCTGGGACCGGCGCGGGGACAGCCCCGTGCAGCCCCGACGGGGCTGGTCCGCGCCACGTGCCACGAGGAAAGCCTGGCGGGACACTGCACGTGCTCAGAACACGGAAAATCAAGACTCACAGAGCTATAAAAATGAAGAGGTGTTAACACTTTGCTCAAGGAGGGAACCGGGCAGATGTTAGAAAGTTGAGAAGAAAATTAATTAAAAGACACTCTTGGGGGGCGCCTGGGGGCTCAGTCGTTTGAGCATCTGACTCTTGATTTTGGCTCAGGTCATGATCCCAGGGTTGTAGGTTCAAGCCCCAAGTAGGGCTTTTTGCTGGGGTCGCGGAGCCTGCTTAGGATTCTCTCCCCCCCTCTCTCTGCCCCTCCCCTGCTTGTGTTCTCTCTCTTTCTCTCTCCCTCTCTCAAAATAAATACATAAACTTAGAAAAAATACTGAAATGGGTAAGTAGGTGGAGGAAAAGTTGGGTTTTCCGTGGGTGGAGGCAAGGTCAGTGGAACACGGTGGGTAAGAAAGAATGTGCGTGATTGTCCATCACGGACGACTTCCAGAGAGGGTCCTCCTGGGGGGGAGGAGCCCCGCAGGGGGCACCTCTGTCCGGCTTCACCGTGCACCCTGCAGCCCGGCCAGGATCCCGCGCACAGCCAGGACACGGACTGGGTGTTCAGCCGGCCCCTCTCTGACTCGACTGACACGTTGAACCGCTTACGTTTATAGAATTGTAGCTCCGTGACAGGCAGGGGCCGCCGACACAGGCCGCCAGGCTGCTCACTGCGCTCCACGCCGACTGCTGTCCTCGCCTGCTGGTTCCCTGTGTGTGTGGCTCTGGAAGCATCGACCTCTGTGGTGACCTTCAGACCCACCCAAGATACTTCGTAGTTACAGAAGTCTGCGTTAAGCTAAAAACTTTTTATTTTCGACTGCACACGAAAACCCCTGTGCTCCTGTCCCCACCCCCACACACAGTATTTTGTCATGATTTGTATCTATTTCTGTGGCATATATTTTAACATATTTGTTGGTTATGGTTATTTCAGATACGTTTGCTTATACTTTTTTTTAATGTTTACTTATTTTTGAGAGAGAGAGACAGAGCGCAAGCAGGGGAGGGGCGGGAGAGGCAGACACAGAATCCAAAGCGGGCTCCGGGCCCAAAGTGGAGCTCGAACTCATGGATCGTGAGATCATGCCTGAACTGAAGTCACCCGCTTAACCGACTGAGCCACCCAGGCGCCCCGTTTATACTTTTCCTGCTAGACTTAGAAGCGGTTCACCAGCACCCCCGCGGTGACGCAGTGCCACGTGTTTGTCTATGGATTTCCCCGCAGCCGTGGGTTTCACGCTTCCTCGCGCTAGTGTGTTCTTCTACACTGTGATTCCAATTTTACAAAGTCCAAAAACAAGCAAAACTGAACAATACAGCTACATACACACGTACACACAGACAGATACATACGTGTGCATATTACATGTTCACCAGCATTGCTTTGTGGAAGCCAGTGACCCACATAACTTCGTGGGAGCGTCTGACAGACACGACGCTTTCTGAAGGGAGCCAAACACAGTGGGCTCCGTACTACCGGCTTTTACGAAGCTCAAGGCCAGGCCACCCTCACGTACAGAGACAGAGACCAGGACAGTGGTTCTCCGGCAGGGAGCGACCGGGGCACCGGAGAGCTTCTGGGGTCCGGGAACACCCACGTCCTGCACGGAGCAGGGTCACCCAGCTGAACACATCTGTAAAACTTATCCTTGAGATTAGGGCCCTGGGGCGCCTGGGTGGCTCTGCTGGGTGAGCGACCGACTTCGGCTCAGGTCATGATCTCGTCATTCCCAAGTTCAAGCCCCATGTCGGGCTCTGGGCTGCCAGCTCGGAGCCTGGAGTCTGCTTCACATTCTGTGTCTGTCTCTCTCTCAAAAATAAACACTAAAAAAGTTTTTAAAGAAGATTAGCACATTAACTGTGGGTCAGTGACGCCTGAATTAAGAGTTAAAGCCCAGGATCGAGGTGCGGAGGGGCTGAGAGCCGGACCGGCAGTGGCGGCTTCAGGGGTCTCGTGAGCTCATCACACCTTTATCTATGTGCCACAGAGAGCATTTTATATGTATCGAATCCTAATGAAAAGGTTTAAAAAAAATTTTTTAAACATTTTTATTTATTTTTGAAGGAGAGGGAGAGACAGATCATGAGCAGGGGAGGGGCAGAGAGAGAGGGACACACAGAATCTGAAGCAGCTCCAGGCTCTGAGCTGTCAGCACAGAGCCCAACGCAGGGCTCGAACCCACGAACCGTGAGATCATGATCTGAGCCGAAGCCGGACGCTCAACCAACTGAGCCACCCAAGTGCCCCTGAAAATGTTTTTTTTTTTTTTTTTTCCTGAAAACGTTTTTAAAGCGAACATATAGGAATGTACAAAAGTACTTTTTAATTTCTCATGTGCAGCGCTTCTTTTCCCTTTGTCGTGAAAATTTACAGGCTTTAGTGAAAGTCTAATGTGCAGCTACATAAACAGCACATAGATTAAAAAAATTTTTTAATGTTTATTTATTTTTGAGAGGGAGAAGGAGAGACAACATGAACAGGGGAGGGACGGAGAGAGAGGGAGACGCAGAATGTGAAACAGGCTCCAGACTCCGAGCTGTCAGCACAGAGCCCGACACGGGGCTCGAACTTATGAACCTCAAGATTGTGACCTGAGCCACCCAGGAGCCCTCCTCCAAATGTCTTTACAGTGGATTTGTTCAACCAAAGACCTGGTCCAGGACCACATGTCTGTGTTTGTAAATCTTTTCTTTTTTTAATTCTTAATTTACATCCAAGTTAGTTAACCTACAGTGTAGTAGTGATTCCAGGAATAGAATTTAGAGACTCATCACTGACATAGAACACCCAGTGCCCATCCCAACAAGGGTCCTCCTCAACGCCTCGGTCCATTTAGCCCATCCCCCGACCCAATAAATCTTTTAATCTATGATAGCCCCGTTCCCCATGGCTTTAACTTGGTGACAGGCTGGGACCCACCATCCTGCGACAGGTCCTGCAGGTAAAGGAGGCAGGTGTCACACAGCGGAGACCGACTGGCTCTGGTGGGAGGAGGGACGTTTGGGCTGAGTCCCCAGAGGCGGCCAGGCCCCAGGGGAGACGCCGGGGGCGGGGCCGGGCCGGTGGGCGGGGCCGGGCCAGTGCGTGCGGTGGGGCGTGTGGGCGTGCCCGGTGGTGGGCGAGCCCGGTGGAGGGCGGGGCCGGCGAGCCGACTGCCTGGGGGCGTCGCGGAGGGTTGCAGGGGCCAGCTCACCACCGAGCGAGCGGAGCCGCACGTCAGGTGCGGACGTCGGGGCTGGACGGCCGCCTGACTCCCTGAATCACCTGCCGGGTATGCTCGTGTGCCGGGCGCTGACCTCAGCGTGCCGGACAGTCAGCTCCTTGATTCCCAGACAGGCAGGATGGGCCGGGTCACACATAGTAACAGCTCCCCAGAACGCAGCGACTCAAAACCTTACCGCCGTATTTCTTGCTCCTGCTGTAAGGTCACTGGAGGGGTGCCGGGGGCTCTCTGGGGGCGCGGGGCCCATGGTGGGTGTCTGGCCGGCTCAGGTACCAGAGTAGGCAGCTCGGTAGGAGCCCTCCAGAGCTCCATCCGGCGGCGAAAGCCTTGCTTCTCCTGACAGCTCGTCAGCCCGACCTGGTTCCCGGGCTCTGACCCCAGGAAGGCGGGAGGCGCTGCCCACGGGTGCCAAGCACCTGGGAAGCTGGAAGCATCCCAGCAGATTATGGCCCCATTTTACCGAGAAGAAACCAGTTTAAAAGGATAAAAGGAAGTCACCCAAGGCCTCACACCTGGTCATGGGAAGGTAGGGAGGGTTGGTCCCCAGCCTGAGGGGGAGGATGTGGGGGCAGGGGCATCTGTTCCAGCTCAGCTCCCGTCCAGGACACCCGCAGGGGAGGCTCAGTGATGCTGGGCTTGGACCAGGGCCCCGAGGCGCCAGTCTGAGCCCCGGCTCTGCCCAGAGCCCCATTTTCTCCCCCGAAGCAGGTATCCTGTGCCATCTCTGTCCACACCCGGGAATGGTGGTCAGTCTCGGGTTCCTGGAGGCTTTTCCTGGGCTTGGCCACGCAGAGGCCTGGGCCAGAGGGGCCCCTAGTCCCCACCGCGGCTGGCCCCCCAGCACTGAATTCTAGAAGCAGGGCTCCTGTCTGGTGCCCCAGCCCCCTGCCCCCCAGTCCCAGCCCCCCCTGCAGGCCTTGTGAGGCCCCAGCACCCTGCTCGTAGCCCCTTCCTAATGTCCAATGACGCCTCTGGAGGAGGGCTCTGTTCCCTGCAGGACGCTGACTGGTGTGGGGTGACGGTGACGGTGACAGCATCAGGCCTGGGACATGAGACAGGGACAGCGCACGCTATCCTCTGACAGCTTCCCGAGGGCCAGGTACCAGTGCAGCTTCTGGAAAATCCTTCTGTCTTGGAGTTCCTGTTCCAGTGAGGGAGACACACAATAAATACCGTAATAAGTAAAACGTAAGGTCTGTCAGATGGTGAAAGCCGCCCTGGGAGAAGGGGGCCTCACGGTCCTAAGTGGGGAGACCAGGGCCTAGGGGAGAGCTGGGGGAAGACAGGTCCCTCCTGGCAGAGGGAAAGCTAGTGCAAAGGCCCTGGGGCAGGAGAAGTGCCCCAAGCGTTCAGGAAGAGCACCAAGGCCAGAGGAGGGAGGGACAGGTGTCCAGTGGCTCCTACTTGGGGTGACGTGGGACTGTTGTGGTTTTAAAGACCCGCATGCCTGTCTCCCACTTGGCTCTTGTGCTGGGCTAAATAACGTCCCCCCGTTTCATGGCAGCCTGCAAACTCAGGATGTGGCCTTATTTCAAAATAAGGTTTTGCGGATGTGCTGGTTAAGATGAGGTCATGTTCAAGTGAAGGTGGTTCTAAATCCAGTGACGGGCGTTCTTACAAGAAGGAGCGAGACACGAACACAGAACAGCCGTGTGAAGACAGAGGCGGAGATGGGAGGGATTCAGGCCCAGCCAAGGGTCCCAGCAGCCCCCAGAAGCTCAGGAGGGCGCCGAGGCCAGCCTCGCCTTGACCCTGGGCTGCGGCCTCCCCAGCTGTGCGAGGGGGCATTCTTCTCACCCCTCCGGGGTTTGTGGTAACTCGTTAGGGACACTCAGGTAGGGGGTGAGAAATGGCCAGATCCTGGATCTGTTTTGGATATAGAGCCGACGGGATTTCCAGATGTGCTCAAAGGGGCAGGTCAAGGACGCCGGGCGAGCAGCAGGAAGGGTGGCCCCACGGGAAGCATCCGTGGTGTGGCCGGGTGTGTGTGTGTGTGTGTGTGTGTGTGTGTGTGGGTGTGTGTGTGCTGGAGTTGCTGTACTGTCAGTCCTGTCGGTACAGCCAACAACCCCGGAGCAGGGGCTGCCCAAGCGGAGGCCCCTTGGTGGGCACAAATCACCAATCCCTGAGAGGCTGGGCCCCCACCTAAGGACAAACAGACAGCCAGGGCCCGGGGCAGGACTGGGCTTCCCTTCAGATGCCTCCTGGACCCGGGCTTCCTCCCCCGACGTGAGTCCCTGGGACCTTGCCCCGGTGGGTCTCTCTGCCCGCTCGCTTTGCCACCAGCTCCCGAGCTCCCTGGCACCTCGGCCCCACCCTGGTCAGGTCCCCTTTCCTGGGGCGGCTGGGGCTCCCTTACCTGAGACACGGACTGACTTCTCATCGTGGCCGAAGGCAGAGAAAACAAATAAAGGGTCTGCCCACAGAGGGGAATATTATTCAGCAGGAAACCCGGCTCCGGGGCAGACAGCCTGACCGCTGGCCCTGCATGAAAGACGCCAGACACAGAAGACTGCGGAGTGTGTGATTCAAACTCTCGAACTGCGAGAGCATGACCTGAGCCGAGATCAAGAATCAGACACTTGGGGCGCCTGGGGGGCTCCGTCGGTTGAGCGTCTGGCTTTGGCTCAGGTCATGATCTCACGGTTCGTGGGTTCGAGCCCCATGTCAGGCTCTGTGCTGACAGCTAGCTCAGAGTCTGGAGCCTGTTTCAGATTCTGTGTCTCCCTCTCTTTCTGACCCTCCCCTGCTCATGCTCTCGCTCTCTCTCTCTCTCTCTCTCTCTCTCTCTTTCTCTATCTCAGAATAAATAAATACACTTAAGAAAAAGAGCCTGGGGCCCCTGACATCAGTGCTGGGAGGCACCCGCCCCGTGGCACACAGACGCTGGGCTCACCTCCGGGCTCACAGCACTGCCGGAGAGCCTGGGCCAGTGGGGCCTCGGCCTTCTCACCTGTGACATGGGGAGGGCGGCAGGACCACCGCTCAGAGCAGAGCCTGCCCCTCGGAACACCTCCCCCAGACCCAGACCCTCGCTCGGGACACGGCTGGGGTTTTGGGGGGTAGTTCCCGTGGTACAAAACCATCCACTCACTGAGCCTGGGAGCAGCTCTGTGGCAGTGAGCACGCCCACCATTGTGCACCCACATGTGTGTCTGGTTCCAGAACATTCTCCCCACCCCAGAATAGAGCCCTGGGCCCATCGGCAGTCACTCCTCACTGGCCTGCTGCTCCAGGCGCTGGCAGCCACCAACCTGTCTGTCTCTGCGCTTACCCATTCCACGAGGGCCATGCAATGGGCCGTGCAGCATGTGACCTTTGACTTTCCGGCGTCGGAGGCTGCCAGTCCCACAAACAAACGTGTGTTCCCACGTGGTTATGTAAGTTGTCCGTTCCAAAAACCCTAAGCCACCCTCAGACGTGCCACCGGGTGGATCGTGATTTGTGTTCATCCTCAGCCTGGACTCACTTGGTGTATCCAATGAAAATCCGCGAATTCAGCAACGCGCTGAGACTAGACTATTCACAGGACCCCCGCCTGCCTCCGTGCGCCCCAGCACAGAGCCGGCGTGAAGGCATCGAGGCCGGCAGGGGCGGGGGGGGGGCGGGAGGGGGCATCAGCCGGGGCAGGGGGGGCAGGAGGGGGGTCAGCCGGGGCCTGCAGACACAGCTGGGTGGCAGGTGGGACAGCGAAGCCGGGATCGGGCGGCCTGGCCAGGTTGGGACAATTCTGGGGCTGGGGCCTGGGCGTGGTGGGGGGCACTCTGAGGAAGCCCCCCGGGCCCTGGCCTGTCCCTGTCCAAGCCCTGTGGTGACGCAGGCCGGCCGGGCTTCTGCGTACCTTTAAGATGTCCTGCCAGGCTCGTGACTGTGTGACCTCCATCGGCAGGGCGGCTCCGGTCCGCGTCAGGTTGAGTCACCGCTCCAGGCTCTCGGCTAAGGCCTCCCTGGGGAGCTGCTGAGGGTAAGTACTGGACCCCTCCGTGTGGGGGGGATGCGGGGGGAAGCGTGGGGCCCCGAGCCTGCCGGTGGCTCAGTCCCTTTCCCCTCAGGCCCTGGAGGATGCTGGCACCAGACCTGCCTGAGGGCCGCGCCCACCAGCCCCCAGTCTGGGCCCAGAGGGTGGTGAGAGAACCCCCAGGCGAGCAGACCTTCCCGGTCCCCTCCCCCCAGCCCCTTCCAGCCACCACCCTGCTGTTTGTCTCTGGACTTGCCCGGTGGTGACACTTCACGTGAAAAGAACCCTGCGAGATGTGGCCTTTGGGATCTGGCTTCTCACTTCCCAGGGGCCACACGTGTCAGTGCTTCCCTTTATAATGAACTTCATGGGGTATAACTCAGATCCATGATTTAAAAAAAATTAATGTTTATTTTTGAGAGAAGAGAGAGTGAGCAGGGGAGGAGCGAGAGAGGGAGAGAGAAAGAATCCCAACCAGGATCCTCGATGTCAGCAGAGCCCCGCATGGGGCTCCTACAAACCGTGGGGGGTCACGACCTGAGCCAAAACGGGCTGAGCTCCCTGAGCCACTCGGGCGCCCCTCATTCGCCACGAAACGAAAACATTTCAGTGCGTTTTGAAGCCATGTGCCCAGCACGACCCCAGTCCCCACAGGGCACATCCATCCCTTTCCCAGGGGTCCCTCCCCCCAGAGCAGGGATTGGCCCCCCCACCGGTGGTTGCGGTGACGTCCCCGCCAGGGGACGCTGGGCCGTCGGGGTCTCTGGGTCGGGCTGCGGAGAGCGCTCGTGCATGTCGGTGCAGGACGCGACCTCGGTCTAGGTCTTCTGGCTGCGGAGAACATTCTCTTCTCCTGGTGATGGTCATGCGTTCCCAGCGCTGGGCTGTTAGCTGTGGGGAACGTTTCCGCCCAGGACCCCGTGTAGGTACCTCGGGGACGGGGTTTCGGCGTTGTCGGGGAAGTTCCTGTTTTGAGTTATAAAACTACCAGGATTCTCAGCCTAGAGGGACAGAGGTGTTGCCCTTCCCTCTGGGCCGGGGCTGGCAGGGGCTGGCACGCCAGGCCTGGGGGAGGGCCAGGAGCCTCTTAGGAGCCCTCAGGCTGTCACCTTCCCCACCTTCAGGGAGCCGGGAGGCTTAGTCCCGGCCCACCCCCTCCCAGCGCTTGAGAACCGGAGCAAAGGCAGGGGTGGGGTTAGGGGGCGGTGGGGTTAGGGGGGGGGGCCCTTCCTTTGCTTAAACAACGTCCGAAGGCCTGAGGTCAAGCCTGTGCCCTGGGAAGCTTTGCAGGCTCCCCGGGAGGAAGACAGAGACCTTTCCAGCCTGAGCGCTGGCCGGCTGGAGTCAGCTTGGGACTTGGGGACAGGGAGGTGCCCTGTCAGTCTGGAAGACTCTTCCAGGAGAAGGTGGCTCAGCTCCATTGCTCTACTTAGTTTCATTGGGGCCTCGCCCACTTTCCAAGGAGGTAACCGGAATGCCCAGCGCCCGGAGGGGACCCACCTCAGGAGCCGGGTGGGGGTCGGAAGCTGCCACCAGACCCACCTCCCTGCCGGCCAGGTGTCAGCCGGGTCTGAGGAGCAGGGGCGTTGTGGGCCGGGTGACAGGGACAGGAGCCCCGTGGAACTCCTGGCGAGGACGGACTGGGGACTGGGGTGTGCCCTCTCCTGCCCCACCGTGGTGTCACTTACCAGGCCCATCGGGGACTACTTAGTGGGTCCCAGCCAGGGTCGGCCTACGGCTTCTGCAAAGGGCCAGGCGGCGAACACGGCTTTGCCACCGCACGGCCCTGCACCTGCCGCAGGCAGTCCACACGAGAGGACGTGGCCGGCTTGGGTCTAGATAATGTGAAGACCTCAAACGACACTAACTGGCCAGAGGACTTGGACAGCCGTCTTTCCGGAGAAGACGAGCAGGTGCCTAACACCCGCAGGAGAAGATGCTCGTCATTAGGGAAATGCAAATCAACACCGCGGCCAGAAACCGCTTCACACCCACTTGGGCGTCTATTTTTAGGAAATCAAAAAATAACAAGTGTTGGTGAGGACGTGGAGCGAGGGGAGCCCCGTGCGCGGTCGGCGGGGGTGCGAACTGGGGCAGCCTCTGTGGAAGATGGGGTGGGGGCCCCTGAATGGATTGAAAATAGAACCAGCCTGTGATCCAGCAACCCCACGTCTGCGTATGGGCCCCAAGGAGTCGGGAGCGTGAGGAGATATTTGTAACCCAGGGTTCACAACAGCCAAAATGTGGAAGAAGCCCCAGGGTCCATGGATGCTGAAAGGACAACGGACAGTCAACACGTGGTCCACCCCATAATGCAGCACTCTTCAGCCTTGAAAAGAGAAAGAAATTCTGGGGGACCTGGCTATTTCAATCCCCACATTGGGCACGGAAATAAATTATTTTTAAAAAATGGAGATTCTGACACGGGTGAACCTGGAGGACACGCTGCGAACGGACAGGAGCCGTCACGGAAAGACACACAGTGCAACTCCACTACCTGAGGCCGTAGAGCAGACAGAGGTGGATGGTGGGCGCGGGGCCGGGCGCGGTCAGCGTGGAGTGAAGAGGGCGCCAGTCTGGGAGACGAGAAGGTGCTAGAGGTGGACGGTGGCCGCGGCAGGGCAGGGTGGGGTGCTTGGTGCCCCTGAACTAGACACTTAAAAATGGCTAAGATGTCATTTATCAAGTTACATTTATTTATTATTTTTTTTGTTTATTTTTGAGAGACAGAGAGAGACAGAGCATGAGCAGTGGAGGGACAGAGAGAGAGGGAGACACAGAGTCGGAAGCCGGCGTCAGGCTCTGAGCTGTCAGCACAGAGCCTGACACGGGGCTCGAACTCATGAGCCCTGAGATCATGACCTGAGCCGTAGTCAGATGCTTAACTGACTGAGCCACCCAGGCGCCCCTCAAGTTACATTTATTTTACCACAATAATTAGAAAAGAAGGACGGAAGGAAAGAAGGAAGGGAGGGAGGGAGCGAGGGAGGAGGGAAGAAGACTGAACCACTAGGAGGGCCGGTGGCCTCCTACACGTGAGTTCGGGGGCCCTTGCTACGGGGTTCTGTGCATGTTTTTACAGTTCCGTTGACCATTGAATGAAGGCTCCGGGTCTGTGATGTTATCTCCGTGCAAACTTGCGGGTTTCCGTCGGCTCTGAGGTGGAGAAGACACTCACGGACTAAGGGTTTGCCCTGTGACCGACCAGCCCGGTCTAACGCCCCTGCGGTCCCCTTCCTCAGATCCAGCTGGCGCCGTCTCCACCGTCCTGCTGGTTCCTTCCTCCGAGGAGACACACTTCCAGCCCCTGTTTTTGCCTCTATTTCCAGGAGAGTTTTTAACTTTTTGAAAACTACATTTGCCACGTGGGAAGTGACAGTGACACGAGAATGGGGACTTCCTCTGTCTGTTTTAAGGCCCACAGATCACTGCACGCTGCAGCGTCTGTGACAGACGTGCTGACTGATCACAGCCCCCCCAGCTCTAGGCTCCGGGGCAGCACCTCCAGGCCCTTTGAAAGGACAGCCATTTGGGGCCCCACGTTTAGGGGCGCCTGGGTGGCTCAGTCGGTTGAGTGTCCGGCTTCGGCTCAGGTCATGATTTCACGATTCGTGGGTTCGAGCCCCGCGTCGGGCTCTGCTGACAGCTCAGAGCCTGGAGCTGCTTCGGATTCTGCGCCTCCCTCTCTCTGTGACCCTCCCCCACTTGCGCTGTCTCTCTCTGTCTCTCAAAAATAAATAAAAAACATTTAAAAAATTAAAAAAAATTTTTTTAACTTTTTTTTTTTCATGGACCGAGGCACCTGGATGACAGTCTGTTAAGCTTCTGATTTCGGCTCAGATCATGATCTTATGGTTTGCGAGTTCAAGTCCTGCATTGGGCTCTGTGCTGACAGTGTGAAGCTTGCTTGGGATTATGTCTCCTGCTCTCTCTGCCCCTCCCTCTCCCTCTCTCTCAAAATAAATAAATCAACTTAAAAAATAAAATAAAAAAATAAAGTCTCCTTACTGTTTGCTGGGTCTTGGGCCAAACACTGGAGGGCGGAGATGGACAAAACTCAGACCCTGCCTTGGAGAAGGGCGAGATGCAGGAGTGAGAGGGTGCGGGTTTAAACCCTGCAGCAGCCGCGTGGCTGTGTGATGTTGGAGTGAGTCACTTTGCTGCTCTGGCCCCCAATTTCTCCTCCCTCAGGTGGGTGAGAATAGGGATCAGACCCCCGTCCGAGAGGCGCCATGGCCGCGAGAGCTACCTCCTCTGAAGAGTGTGGCCCACACACAGCCCAGCTGGTTCTCGTTTGGGGTGCCCGTGCTCCTGACACCTGTGAACGGGAGACACAGGCGAGGTCCCTGCCCGCCTTGGGACACAATATCTTCGTACCTGTTCGATACACAATCTGTGTTTCACACGTTTCTGTTTAAACACCCGTGTTTAGGGGCGCCTGGGGGCTCAGTCGGTTGAGCGTCTGGCTTCGGCTCAGGTCATGATCTCACAGGTCGTGGGTTCGAGCCCCGCGTCGGGCTCTGTGCTGACAGCTCTGAGCCTGGAGCTGCTTCGGATTCTGTGTCTCCTTCTCTTTCTGCCCCTCCCCCACTCACACTCTGTCTCTCTTAGAAATAAATAAACATTAAAAATAAATAAATAAATAAACACCCGTGCCTAACACTGTTGTTGACCTAGTACCACGGAGCCGCCAGCGGCCAGGCCGACGCCTCCCGCACGGAACGCCAAAAACGTGGCACTACGGAGCCACAAAGACACTTGTATAGCAGCCCTGACACCGGGCAGAGGGTCGGGGCGCCCGCTCGCAGGCCCTCAGCTGGGAACATGCGAGCACCGGTCTGGAGGTCACGACCGAGTGTAGTGCGTACAGATCCGCAGATGAGGAACGTGCGCAATGAGGTTATAAGCAGACTAAGAGAGAAGGGCGGGAACCTGGAGGGTGACCAGCGGTGTCCGAGGGGGCGGGAACTGGGTGCCTTGGGGGGCCTCACGGGGGGGGGGGGGGGGCCAGTAACCTGTTCAGATTGCAAACCCTACCCCCCCCTCCCCCGCCCCCTCCCCCAGCCAACCCCTAACTTCACTATCCTCCCTGGAGCTGAGGGTGAAGATCTCTTTCCCAGGGCGGGCTGGGCTCCTGTCCTGGGGACTAGCCCCTCCGGCCACCCTGTGCCCCCACCCTCTGTGCTGCGAGTTCTTCACACTTTCCTCGGTTGCAATTTCATGACCTGTTGTGCAATTATCACCCTTCGAATCTCCCCATCCCCACCCACTCCTGAAGGTGGGCTCCTCTGCGTGGCAGCTCTGGGGCCTGGGCAAACACAGTTGGTCTTGGACAGCGGAGGGGATGGAAAGTGACCTCAGGGGTGCTGTGGCTGACCTCAGACTGAAAAACGAGGTGCTTGGCCAGGAGACCCCCTGTCCCTCCCGGCTCTGGTGGCCTCTGGCCAGTGTCCAAGGCCAGGGGCCGGTGTGTCCTGGGGCCTGGAGAAGGGCCTGGGAGCAGGCCAGGGGTTTCCAGGAGATGCTGAGTGGGATTCTTTCCAGAGGAGCAGGAAGAATAGAGGCTGGTGGCCCTGTGAAGGCAGCAGGGGGGGTGCCCGCTGGGACCCCCCACAGGCTGCTGCAGCCACCCAGGGCCACTGCAGGCTGAGGGCAGCGAGGGAGGGGGGGCGTGCTCTGCATTTACAAAAGTACTACTTGAGCATTAGAACACTTCTCACCCTGTGATGCCTGGGTGGCTCAGCCAGTTAAGCATCTGGTTTCGGCTCAGGTCATGATTTCACGCTCCGTGAGTTCAAGCCCCACATTGGTCTCTGTGCTGACAGCTCAGAGACGAGCCTGCTTTGGATTCTGAATCTCCCTCTCTCTCTGCCCCTTCCCACTCATACTCTGTCTCTCTCAAAAATAAATATAAAAAAAAAGAATAATTCACACTAGAGGCACCTGGGTGGCCCAGTCAGTTAAGCATTTGACTCTTGATTTTGGCACAGGTCATGATCAACTTGTTCGTGAGTTCGAGCCCAGAGTCCGGCTCTGCACTGACAGTGCGGAACCTGCTTGGGATTCTCTCTCTCTGCCCTTCCCCTGCTCAGCCTCTGCTTGCTCTCTCTCTCTCTCTCTCTCTCTCTCTCTCTCAAATCAAAATCAAATAAAAAAAAAAGAATTCACACCAGTACTCAAGGTACACAGTACTTTTGATGAGGTTTTTGGGGTATCGGTGGGGTTCAAAGTCGAAGGCCAAGAAAGAATTCTTGTGACGTCTTTGGTGCAAACAGGTGATTTTATTAAAGCTCAGGAAAAAAAAGAAAAAAAAGAAAAAAAAAGAAAGCTCAGGGACAGGACCCAAGGTCAGAAAGAGCTGCCCTGGGCTTGTGAGGGGTGACACACTATGAAGCTGGGGGAGGTAAAGTCAAGGGGAAGTTTCTTAAAGGGATTTCCATACGCTAAAGAAGATTCACAGGTAACCGGAGGGCTGGCTGTTGTCAAGGGCAGGTCGTTTTCTGTCTAAGAAAGCATTAGCGATAAGACGGTAGGGAGTTCCTGGTATTGATAAGATTACCCTTTTCTCCTGATTTTACTAAGATGTTTGTAAATTGAGACTCTATCAGTTTAACCATTTGTTTTCTGTCCTTTCCTTTGCTCTTGGGCAGCCAGGAGTGCCCCAGGAATGTCACAAACAGCCCACTTGAGGGGGAGGGGAGGGGCATTGTCAGCTGGGCTTGGTCCTCACCTGCCTTATGCTCCCTCTTCACTTTGAGTCTTCCTGAAGCAGCCACTGTTAACAATTTCCTGTGTGAGAATCTGGCTCTTTGCTCTGCTTGCTTAGTGACTTTGGACACGTCATCTAATTTCCCTGGGCCTCAATTTTCTTGTCTGTAAAATGGTGATATAATAGTAAGCACCTCATGGAATCCTTGTAAGAAATAAATGAGTTAATATATGGAAAGGCTGGCTCACGATCAGCCATGGCTTAACCACTACACTGTATATCACACATGTATATACAACCTAGCACGACGCGGTGTATACAGGTGCGTACGTACATGCGGTGTTCACACACGGAGGTCTGGTATACACTCCCTCCAGTGATTTTCTAAAATGACAACTAATAGCCCAGTTTTGTACGTTTTGCATGTTAATTATATATAAACTTCGGAGTGCTTTACACCTGAGCACATATATAGTTAACGCTGTGTCTGAGAATCTGCTTTGTATTATCCTCACGAAAGGATTTATCTGAACTTTCCCTCTGATTTCCTGTGTTTTGGTTCAATTTGGCAGACAATTTGTCATGACCTAATGCGATTTAAAATGCATCACCTATAAAGCAGCCCTTCTCTTTCTAAAAATTTGTCTCTTTTTCTTCCTATTTTTATTTTATTTTTATTATTATTCTTCAAGCTCTATGTCCAACATGGTGCTTGAACTCACGAACCTGAGAGCAAGAGTCCCAGGCTCTCCAGACTGAACTGGCCAGGTGACCCTCTAAGAATTTACTCAGTGCAGCTCCTAGCCCGGGGCTACACCAGGCACGTCCAGCTATTAACGCGTCGATGCAGAGAGGGGGCAGCAGACGAGACAGCGAGGGCTTGGTCCCCCTTCTCCTCCCCCGTTCCCTACTGCAATCCCAGGGGAAGAGTCCAGGGCTGGCTCCGCCCCGTCCCCGCTCAGGCCCCGCCCCCAAGGGCTCCGCCCCGCCCCACCGCCCACTGAGCGCGGCCGCCCCGCCAGGCTCCGCCCCCACAGATCCCTGCTTCGCCCTCATCCCACCGCCCACTGAACGCGGCCGCCCCGCCAGGCCCCGCCCCGTGTCCCGCCTCTCGGCACCCACTGCGCCTGCGCCGGCGTCTCAGGCTCAGAGGCCCGGCGGCCGCGGCTCTTTTGTTTCCTCGCTGGAGTCCGTGCCGGAGCCCGAATCCGAGCCAGAGTCCGAGCCGGGGAGAGATCCGCCTTAGCTGCCCGCGCT